>NC_073692.1:398104997-398194870 GCF_029784155.1 Uranotaenia lowii | reverse complement strand
TTGGACGAAGCGGTTGAAATAAAACACCCACCATCACATCTCACCACCCTCTTCCAGGCGAGGGTCCTCGTGACGCCGCCGGCCGGCTCATTGGAATTGGAGCAATCAGGATTTTTTTTCCTATTTTTTTCCGTTCGAGGGAATGAGGCTAGAATATTGGCACCCAATGTTAATTAATCAATCACTACCGATCAACGGCGCGGTTCGAAATTAATCAAACTGACATCGGGAGAGAGAGTCAAACAGAAAAAAAAAATCAAGCATTGATGAAATTTGTTTACTGTTCTGTTGTTTCGCATGAGACAGATACCTTTAGGCAGGGAAAACAAATCACGAGTCATTGATCAGATTTGGGGACCACGAATTGATGGATAATTAATCAAGTTCTTGTGTCGCATGGAGAAGTGATGAAAAAATTCTAATAAACAATTTAACACTAAGATGAAACTAATTTTCGCAGATTATTTTTAAACATTAAAAAAAGAAAAGAATAACGAGATGTGACAATTTTGACAATTTTGACAATTTTGACAATTTTGACAATTTTGACAATTTTGACAATTTTGACAATTTTGACAATTTTGACAATTTTGACAATTTTGACCATTTTGACAATTTTGACAATTTTGACAATTTTGACAATTTTGACAATTTTGACAATTTTGACAATTTTGACAATTTTGAACATTTTGACAATTTGAATTCTGAAAAATATTTTCATCTTCTTTTTATGAAGAAAAGGTTATTCTCAAAGTACGATGTATTTGAATAGCTGTCTAATTTCTTCGAGTGATTATGTGTTATTTCCATCGCAGAACTTGGATCACAACTTTCTCGTTTCCAAACTTATTCAATAATGCACGAACTAGAACCCAGATGACAGTCAGCGGTTTCATTTCCCTCAATTTCAAATACATATTGGGACCGACTGAGCGGAGGAGGAAAAATATATATATATAAAAAAAACTGTTCCATTTTCTTTTTGTTTGCCTTTTCGGTATTGTGAATGGGAAACCACACAAAATTGGTTGGACAAAAAAAACATGAAACTTGATTTCATGAAAACGGACAGCCTCAAGAAAGCCATCATACATATTTGATTGACTGGAAAAAGAGTTCGCTTATTGTTGTGGAGCGTTTTTCTTGGTTTTCCTTTTTCCGTTGAGCCACCCCGCTTTTCCTAGTCCTGGACAAGGAAACCAGCAGTGGTCATCGTCAAAGTGGACGAGGGCCCAGTCAGACCAAATCCGGGACCATTTTGAAAGACATAACCAATTTAGCTGAAGCGAACGAACCAACAGAATTATCATTATTCGCCTAGTCATGTACTGCTGATGTTTTTTTTGCTTGCTGCTACCTTACCCCATCACTCGATTTCTTTTTTATTCTGCCCTTAGATCCGATAGAAGGAAGGATACAACCCGGGGAAAAGTTTAATTTCCGTTTTAGAAGATATGAATCCGAGATATCTGCTTGTTAGCGTTTTCCGTTCCATGAGAACGATACTCCGGGGGGTGGTTTGTGGGTGGCGGAAAAAAATCTAGTTATATCTGGTCCTATGCCAATGAATGTTGTTGGCTGTCGAATATTCGAGAAATGGGAACGGCAGAAATCGGCCGGAAGAAAATTGTCATGAAGGGCGATTTCCATTCATTATTAGCGACCACCAACCAATATGAGCGAAACGTGTGCCCTCCTGGCAATGTATGAATCGCCGTAAGGGTTTTGTAACAAGAATAACGGTTGTCCCCGGTAAACGATATTGGACGAATAAAGGAAAGAAAAAAAAAATGGTGATCGAACAAAGAGCCAACAACAGCATAATATAATCGGGCATCGTTATTGCGATGCCACGCCATTTGGTGGAATGGAACGGAACGGATGGATTATTATCTCCTACTGGAGAGGATATGTTTTATTGATTGAAGCCATTTGTTGAATTGGATTATGGGTGACCTTCTTTGAAAGGCGCGCGTGAGGGATCCACTACACTACATACAGTCAAGGACAACTTTCATAAAAGGATTATTTCTGACGTTTTTGTTGGCAGCTTTGACAGGTCTCCATAAGATAATAATAAGTGATCTTTGCCTAGTCTACATATTTGATTTTGAGCAGATAGATATATCCTTATGCTAAGGTTGCCGGAATTTTTCTCGCACGAATTCGAGCCGGATAAATCCGGGCTATCCAGGCTTGTTATGTCTGTGTGTAGCGCATATTTGAACTCAGAACCAACTAAACAGATTGACGTGAAAATAAGCGAGGATAAGTTTCTGGAGCCCATCCCCTTTTAGAAAGGGAAGCCGCCATACAAACTCTACACCATAAAATTGAGTTAAACTCTGATTTTTGGCGGAAAAGTTTCAACAATTTGGTATGTAAAGATTTTGGTGCTGAGAGAAAGCATTTTGGTTAAATAAATGATATAGTTTCATTAATTTCAGAGGCATAATTAATGAAAAACTGTCGAAATCATATCTGCCGCTCATAGCAAGTCCGTCCCACTTGCGTTTTCATCATTTTTCAGATTATCGCTGGAATCATTGTAATTTTATCTGTAGTTTCAAGAGAAAACTTTGTTTTCAGTACTTTGTTCTGATGAACATTGAAAAAAACCTCAAATAATTTTGTCCCATTGAACAAATGATCGCAAGTCGGTCCCATATGGCATAAATCATCGCATGTCGGTCCCACTGCCATAAGAGCCCAGCAAATGATTTTCAACAAAATCAAAACAGAAAAATAATCTTTATAAAGCGAAAATCTTTCATTAGCCGTTGCAGTGACAGATTCTGTTGATTACTTTGATTAAAAACGCACACAAGTGCTGAATTAACGTTGAACTTTTTACAATTTTTCAGAGTCGTTTTTCTCATTTCAACAAAAACGCAAATGGGACGGACTTGCTATGAGCGACAGATATATACTAATCAACATTAATAAACGGACCAAAATGCCAAATTACACAACCGGGGAAGAAAAAGGCTTCAAAGCTGGAAAACTTGATTATTTGAATAATGTTTGTAGATCAATGAATTCATTGTGGCACTGTTTTGGATTGAAAAAAGCAACAATAATTTTGAGCTGCTACAAAAAATTACACAATTTAACATCGAATCAGTGCTGCATTTTTTTTTGAAAGCACGAATGATATGAACTGTGATTTTCTATCAGTGTAAAAAGCTTAAACTGAAATGAATGGAACAGAAAAGCCAACAAATAAGGAGTGTAATCGAAAAAAATGCAGCACTTTGTTTTGTGCATAACTTTTGAATGCATGGATGAAAATTGATGAAATTTTCAGCGAAGTAGCCTGGTGAAGTAATGTTTACGTATGTAAATTTTTGTGATGTTCTGTCAAGTTTTTTTTTGAGATAGCGTCCGACAAAGAAATTTTTCGAGTACAATTTTTGGGCAACACGTGCGCTATCTGTAATGCATACTATGAAACACTTTTTTTTTAATCAGGCAATTATTGATTACGATTGCTGTTTTCTGAAGCTTGACCCTCAAAATAATTCAAAATTTAGAGTTTTGTCGAAGTTATAACAAATTTAGCCGATTGTCCTCCTTGGGCACGAAAACAACATATTTGATTTTTTATCTCTCAACCACCGTTTTTGCACGATTCCAAATCCAATTCAACCAGATTATAATTTTTGTAGGACCTATTGAAGAGCTTTTCAGAGAAAACGATCGCATTTGGAGGCAGTCCTGTTTGTATTTTTACCATTGATGCTGTCAATCGTTATGAAAGAATTAGTTGTTTGCAGTTTTCGCAGATCGTTAGCCTGCGCAATAGACTGAGTCGATTTGGGGTCATTTTTGAATTTCTCAAACCCTGGGGTCTGAAAAGCTTCGTTTTGGTTCAAAACTCTTCCATGATTTTTTGCAGAATTTTTAGGTAACGTTCACATGAGTAAATTTGAACTTTTAGGTTTGTATGGGAAAATTGAATATTTTGTACTGAAAAATCAGCATCATTTTTGTTTTTTCTGTGGAACCGAGCCTGCTCATGATTTTTGTGCCAATTTATAAATTTCTTACAGGAAATTTTTCGCTGAACAACTTTGTCGAAAATCATAACTTCATATCTTTTTAGACAAAATAGTTATTAGCTCTTTACCAGGTGTATGTCTGTTAGCATTGATAAGCAAGAAATTTAATTGACACCACTGCTGGGTGCCTAGCGAAGTATTGCAAGACCACTTTTCATGCCATACTTCGTAGGGCACAAGCAGTGGTGTCAATTGAATTCATGATTTATCAATCCAAAAAGACATACACCTGTTAAAGAGCTAATAACTTTTTTGTCTAAAAAGTGAAGTTATGATTTTCGACAAAGTTGTTCAGCGAAAAATTTCCTTGAAGAAATTTATAAATTGGCACAAAAATCATGAGCAGGCTCGGTTCCACAGAAGAAACAAAAATGACGTTGATTTTTCAGTACAAAATATTGAATTTTCCCACACAAACCTAAAAGTTCAAATTTACTCATGTAAACGTTACTTAAAAATTCTGCAAAAAATCATGGATGAGTTTTGGACCAAAACGAAGCTTTTAAGACCCCAAAGTTTGAGAAATTCAAAAATGACCTCAAATCGACTCAGTCTACTGCGCAAGTACTAGACTTTAAATATTTCAATTTTTTATCCTTGTTCATCTCCAAAAATACAGGCGAGACTTGTCAACGAAAAGTTTCTTGTTGAAAACCTGCCAAGTGAACGCAAAAGAGTTCGTTTTGCTGTCCATTACGAAATTTTTCCAAATATTTCTCCATAAGCAGTCCAAATATTTTGCGCGCGATTTAACCACCGTATTTTGTATATTTTAACGGTGGGCAGGTCTCTACCTTGTAGAAATAAAGTCGATTTTTGTATTGAGCTTGAAAAAACCTCTCACATTCCTCTTGCTTCGTGGAATCAATCATCCTCATTTTTATTCAAATTTTAGCACACTATTAGGTCCTATGGAACTTCTTCAAAAATTTACCAAGTAAACTTTAGCCGTATAGTTGATTTCCAGCTGTTTTTGGGTCTCCCACTGGGACTTTTCTGGATTTTTTTTTCGATCCTGCCCAAAAAATTTTGTCAATGAACTCAGTATTGGACGCTTTCTCAAAAACCACTTGACAGATTGTCACCAAATTTTGTGAAAATTTCATCAATATGCATCCATGCATTCAAAAGTTATTTACGAAACAAAGTGTTGCAGTTTTTTTCGAATACACTCCTTATTAATGCTTCTGATCTGCTCGGTCATCCTCGTGCTTACGAAAAGCTGTGTGATCATCGGTCAGTAGAAAGCCCACTCGTTAACCCAAACTATCTTTGATTACATTTGACAAATGTGGTTAAAAATGACAAAATGGTGACAAAATGTGATAAACATGGAGAAAACATGATAAAATTATGACAATAGTATGATCAAAGTCTGACAAAAAATTTGACAATAAAATGACAGCAGTCTCACAAATATGACAAAGTTGTAGCATAAATATAACAAAAAATTGACTATAAAATGACAAAACATAACAATAGTCTGACAGATGAGACATGAATTTGACAAATATGATAAAAACATGAAAAAAATAAGAAAAATATCACAAAAATAAAGCAAAATTTCGACAATACAATGACAAAACAAAACAAAAAAATTACAAAGTTGTGACAAAAATATGTCAAAATTAAGACAATAATATGACATTAATTCAACAATAAAATGACAAAAGTTCGATAAACCTAAGTCACAAATATATGACAAATGTGAGCAAAATTAAAAAAAAATTATGACAAAAATCTGATAAATTTGACAAAATTATTACAAAAAATTTACAATAAAATAACAAAACATGTCAAACTTATGACAAATGTGATAAAAAGTGACAAAAATCTGAAATATATGACATTTCTTATATTTTTACCACTTTTTCATAATGGTATATAGTTTGACAACATTTTTGGCTCTTTAATCAAAAATGTTTGTAATATTTTAAACATATTTTTTTCATATTTGTTTAATTTATATAAAAAAAATTGTCTGATTTTTATCACAATTTTATGTTATAATAATGTGATTTTATTGTCATGTATTCATCATATATTTGCCTCACTTGTCAGTTTTTAGATATTTTTGCCAATATTTTGCCATATTTTTGTTTTATTTGTCATACTTTACCACATTTGTTATATTTTTTGCCTAAATTTTGTAATTTTTGTCACATTTTTGTCAAAATTTTGACTTATTTTTATCACATTTGTCATATTTTCGATAGAGTTGTGTTAATATGTTTTCATTGTATTGTAAAATTCTAGTCATATTTGTCAGATCTTTTGTGTAAGACAAAATGTAATTTTTGTGATTAATTTTACCCCCAAATATATGCACCTGTTACTCTTTTTTACAATATAAAAGTGAGTCACGAAAAACGTTTTATGGACTTCAAATCCAAAGATTCTCACTAGTGATCAACCAGAGTTTTTCCTACTCACTGAGGGAGTAAAAAAGCGGTTCAAAATTTAAAGATTGAAAAAAACTTTATTATTTAAAAAACTTTCTATATTTTGGTGTTATTTGATTTTATAGAATTCACAGAATAGCTTAGCTTAGCATGATTGACTACTCACATCTACCTTGAATCATTGAACCCGAAATGCTGCTTAAGATGTCTGAAAGAAGAATTTATAAGTATTCTAATATGTGTAATAATCTCTGTGATTGATTTCTTATTTTGATCAAGTCAATACATTTCGGATTCCAAGTTCGCAGGCGTGGCTTAGTAGAACAAGTTCCACATAGCCAATGGTTGCTACTCCGTGATTGACCGAGGCCATCGATTTTGCTCAGAGGTCAAATGAACGGAACCTGGGATTGGCTACACATTCACAATGCACAAAACTGATGCTCTCTCTTTAAACATCAATAACGGCGCCGGCCACGTCCTAGTAGTCAATTGATAGGATAAAAAAAATGAGAAAGGGATAAAAGAACAACTTTGTGCTTAAGGACCGAGGTCACCTCTGCATCCTTGCAAAAAAAAATTTGTAGGGAATGTGGGTGAAAGAAGATAATAAGGAAACACTTTTGACTAGTGTTATGCTGATAGCTTTTTCTCCTGAAATATAATTTTTATTTATTAAAACATTTTAACCAGGTAAGAAACAACATTTTTGAAATGTGATAATGACTAAAACACATTAGAAGTCAATCTTGATTTCCATTTTCATATCTCTAATAGTTTGGTGTTCAATTATATGAAAACTTCGAAATGATATTCGAACTGGTGATCTAAATCATATTTTTGTAGGAATTTAAAAACCAATAAAAATGTAAAAGTTAAATATTTTGGAGAAAAATTCCGAAAAAGATATTGAAGAAAACAAGTCCAATTAGAACGTTTTACCACTTTTTTCAAGAGAAATGGAGAGAATGTGATCACATATAAAAATATTAAATGTTGATTATTTTAAACAATTTCAATTGAAAAATTCAGGTAACGATTTTCAGCATTTGATCAGATTTCATAGAATTCACAGAATAACTTCTAAACAGAAAAGTGGGCAAAATGAGCTGAGTTTGACGAAGTTATCACGAAAACAAAATCAGTTGCATAGATGCTTCTATCGAATAACGTACATGTGTTAAAACGAGAAAGAATGACGGATTGAATTTGCATTAAAAAACCATATGTCGATAATGTGATTTGAACATACCCAATACCCAAAGTTTCAAATGCCGTATTAAAAGAAAAAATATCTTCATATTTTTTATTTAATAAATTATCAACAAATGAGAGTGCTAGAAATAAAATCTTAAAACATAGTATGCGAAATCCGGGCAATTGATTTCATATTTTCCCTCCCGAAAACATGAAAATATCCGAGAAAATTCAAGCAAAATTCAAGAATCATTCAATAAAAATCTGGATTCTATAAGAAAACCATTGGGCACATTTTTTATAGAAACACACTGGAGATCTTGAATCATGTTGAAGGCTTGCAAATGGTCAGTAAATATTCTGATAAAACTTGATCTTGTAATTTCGATTTTTGAACGACAAATTAAAAATTATGTTGATTCAGTTTGAGATTTTATTTTTCATTTTTTGTTTTCCTAACTGAAGCGATAAATTTGGGCAAATTACAGGCACGGTGTCTCTGATAGAACAATGTTATTTATCGAAAATTAGCATCGCTAATTTTTGCACCATTTGAAAGCTGGAACTTTCCCTTTTCATTTGAGCTTGAATTTGAAATAATCCATCGGGGGATGTAGAACATTTATTCTGAAGAATGAATGATTCTTCTTCAATAGTTTATTCAAAGGCAAAATCATATTAATCACTGTTAAATCGTTTGGCTTATCTTTAGCCTTATTCTAACTCTATATGTCACTAAGATATCAAATGAGAATTCCCTGGCTTTAACTTTGTACAAGACACTAACACTAAGATATACTAATTGAAAGAAAAGAAATGTAATGTATGTATGAAAAAAGCTGCTACTGCTTTACTTGAAAATTTTGTTGCTTATTTCATACTTTGAGAAATGTAACATCTTGAACATGTGCTAAATCTAGGAAAATTATAGCTTAGCTTAGCTTTAGCCCGAAATGTTTTAATTTGTCTTCAAAAAATACCACCATTTTCTCATGGTTTCAATAAAAATATAATATTACTAGCTGACCCGGTAAACTTCGCTTTACCTTAAATTTAGCAAATCGTAATAAATGTATAACTCCATCTACCCGTCCTTAACTTCTTCATTCTCATGAATCAGCCTCCTTTCAGTTGAAAAATGGGATGGAAAAATCTTCGGAGACCAAATTTCTTCCTTCCATAAAAACTGAGATTCTCGAAACTATTATACAAACCATCTCTGACCCGAAAAACCCTCGGATACCAAATTTCACTTCATTCCGACCGTTCGTTTATACATGATGGTGTTACAGAGAAAACGCCTCCATTTTTATATATCAGAAATATTGTATCAAATCATTCAATGCAGTTCGATTTTCATGATCGCTGGCGTAGCTAAGTAGAATGATTTTCACATCGCCAATGGTTGCAACTCCGTGATAGATCGAGGCCATCAATTTTGTACAAGGGCCAAAAGAATGCAGCTTGGGATTAGCAACTCATTCCCAATGCACAAAACTCACGCTCTCCCTTGAAAGAAAAAATCAATAACGGCGCCGGCCACGTCCTAGTAGTCAAAGAGGGACGAAGGAAGGATTGTTAGTAAGATACTTTTTAGGTGAATCAGAGCAATCGAAGGATTCCTTTTAATTCAACCACGGTAAATGAAAAGTTAAGATACCGGTATCACTGGTAGAGCTTTTCATTTACCGTGCTTGAATTTAAAGGAATCCTTCGATTGCTTTGATTCAGTTGAATCATTCAACCAATTAGGCTCAAACCACAATAGAGTACTTTTTAGGGTCAACCATAAATTTGTAATTCCAGTTTTCTTCAAAAGCTTGATTTGAAAAACTGTAAAACAATGAAAAGTCAGTATCACCAGCTATAGGAGCCGTCTATACCTCTGCAAATCTATATTCAAGTATCTCAGGAACGGTTGTTTTTGAAAGAGAGAGGTTTGAATCAGGAGGCATTTTTGGAAAATGGTGCGATCTTACACCTCCTACACCTCCTATACTCCTAAACATTTTCTAAGGAAACTCCTAATAATATCTATGAAGTGTTTTAAGTAGAAAATTTAAAAAAAAATCTACTCTCAAATAAACAATTGTCGGTTTATCATATATAATACTTAAAAAAATAAATTCCACAGGAAATCAATATTTTTTGTGCCAATGTTAAAAAAAAATTAAAAGGAAATTGTATACTTTCATTGTATTTTGGACCGAAACTTAATCTGCACCTCAGCAAAGATAAATGTAAGGATTTGTTCAGGGGATACATTTGACTTCTATAGTATCGATACTTTTTCCTGCGCTTCTGTGATTTCTGGTAAAGGTTTAGAATTCAAGTAATTGTTGCAGAAGAAATACTTCTACATATTCTTTTACCCTACGAATGCACAGCTAAACCTTAGAAGAAGATTTAAAGGTGAAACTAACTGATGCGATATGCTTTGCCACATCTTATGACAATAAAATGATTTTTTTTAATTATTTAAATTTAATTTTTTGCAGGCAACCGCTTTAGAAAAAGATCTACAACTGGAGCTTCAATGATCATGTCAAAGATGATTTAATATTACTTGTTGAAACGCTTTCAATGTGTTAATCAAGGTCTGAAATTTTTATTCTGTTTTTATATTGGGTTGATCAAAATGCTCGAACATCAAACCAAATGAGTTGTTAAGCTAAATAAAATAATAAATTTGCGAGAATGGAATTTGATTTTGCAACAAACATTAAATTCGAAACCTGCCATATTCTTGTTTGACAATGATTTAAAATCAAATGCTTGAACTTACTTAAGAATAGGATGGCACCTCCAGGATGTCCCTTTTTTCACTTGTTGTTTCTTTAGAGAAATGTTCACTAATTCATCCTAATGCCCCATTTGGAGTAGGAGCTTTTGGAATAATGACATTTCTATATATATAAAACAGGGAGAGAGACAGACCATACAGAAATGTGCGAACACGCAAAACTCTTCACTGGATCATCCGATTTGCATGCAATTTTTTTTGTTGTGTTCGTCTTCACGCGAAGAATAACACAACGGAGAGATAATTTCGAAAATGTTTTTGTGGAATTTGAAAATTAATTTTTAGTTATTATTCGTATCAAATAAAAGTCATGGCACCCAATTTCCATTTTTTTTTTATTCGAATCACCCAGAGTAGGAAGGCGCCAAAAGCAATCAAGGCTTACTGATGTTCATCCATCTCTCTATAGGAAGTTTTGGCGCCCATTTTCGTTGCAAGTGTACTTTTCACGTGGCACCAGTAAAATGGATACTTGGATGTAATTGTTCACCTTCCGTATGGGGTGAAAAAAAAAACGCAATAAGCCGGCGTGGAGTATACCTATTTTCGAAAATTGTCATTTTTGCTTCAGCATCAAGGCAACTTTAACATTTTTTAAGCTAACTTACCCAAAGTCTGGATTTTGATCAAAATAACCCGAATTTTCCGGATTTAGTAATTTCATTTGCCAAATAAAAAAAATCTCTTATTAAGTTAATTTTTTTTTTAATTTTGCGTACTTAAACGAAATTTTTTAAGCAACTTCTAACATAATAATCATGCACGGATCATTCTGGATGCTTTAAATACGATTCAAAATTTCTGATGTGTTTCGAAGAAAAAAAAATTTATTAAAGAGCTTTTCGTTTTAATTTTTGAGTAGTTTCTGAATTTAGCCCAAATTTGCTTGGTATTGCCCGGATTTTGGATTGACAATTTTGAAATCAAACGCCCGGATATTGTTAGGTTTTAAGATAGAATAAATTTGCCGGACCAGGGATACGCGCGGGAAAAACCCTGATCTCTTTTATTTACTCCGATATTTTGTATTGTTTATTTTCCGGTTCAATGAGAGAGTGATTTTCTACGTATGACTGTGGAAGTTTTGACATACCTAAAACAACTGAACAGATAACAATAAAATATTCCATTACAGAATCTTCTGTTCATATTTATGGTATAACACCATGAAAACGTCTAATTTTTAATTAATAAAATAAAACGACCATAAATTGATTTACTTGGTTTTTGTAAACGGAAATGTTAGATACTGTCCACTTCTTCCTTTCATACTAAGGTGCTAAAAAACTAAACAAAATTAAGGATATAAATAGGGTTGACTTTGTAAAAATAAAATTCATAATTTGATCTAACACTCAGTATCAGAAATCAAGAACAGATAATTGGTTCAATAACATTTTCAAATACAAGAAGCTTGGAAAATAAAAATTTTAGTCTCGACGAAAATATGATTCAAGATCCAAAACAGAGATAATGAAAACTGAATTAGATTTGCAAAGACTCTTTTGAATTTCATTTCTGATTTTGAATTCAAGATCTCAAAGTAAAAAAAGATTTCATAACCGTTTGATTTGAAGTTGCTGTGAAAAAAAATTCCATGTACATACACATATATTGAATGTTCTAATTTTCTTTGTTCAGTGCTTAAGCATCCAAGTCGGTATAAAAAAGATGATTTTAAAAATTAAGAGGAGATTATCTAATACAGAGAACATATCAAATGCATGATAGATAACGAAAAACAGAATGGTATATGAAAATTTTTTGATATTTATATATTTGCTGCATAAAAAAAATCACGAAATTTCATACCATGAAAAGTGTTGTGCCATTTCTACAAATTTGGTACCTATACGATAAAGAAAATTCCAAACATGGTTTTGGCGAGAAAGGAAAGACATTTGATCAAAACTGCTTAAAATGACGACACATTTCAACAAAACACTTTTTGGTTCTTATCTTGGGGTTAATAGAAATTGAACATATCGGTGTCAAGGATCCTCTGTAAATAAAAAAAAATGTAAAAAGGAAGAAAATAGATTTTTAACTGTATCCCAGAAGATATTCGCTTTCCAGTTTTTTTGGAAGTCAATCTTCTTCGAAAATTTTTGCCCCTGGAGGTAGGCACTAACATAATATGACAGAAGTATTACGAAAATAGTCAAAAAACTGTGTCGATTCACTCCGTTTGAAGGCAACAATCCAATTTCATGTGCATTAACAATTATTTACCTATTTTCTGCTTATTTACATGTTCATTATTTTTGCGAAAATCAAAGGCTTAACGAAGTTTGCCGGGTCAGCTAGTTTAGTTTAAGTATTAGAATCTTCCAAATTCATTTAATTTATCACAATTGTTGAAAAATTCAGTGGCATGTCTCTTTGACCAATTTTTATTTGAGTGCTTTATTAAAAAACCCTATCTTGAATTGAAACCTGAGACGTAAAGTAGCTAAGCAGCTCAATTTCTCGGCAGCTGTTTAGGAAGAAAATAAGGCTGGGTGAGGAAAGCAACCACACGTAATGCGAAAACAAACGAGTTGACTCACCCATCAAGAAATGTAAGTAACTATTAGTTCTGCCACAATTAATTAAATACAATAACTTTTAAAAGAATTGAGGAATTTTGGCACGAGAAAAATTTTTTGCTGCTTTTTGCGCCAAGGCCTGCTTCAGTCTCCTGTGCAAAATCAAGGAAAATTATAGTAGAAAAACTATTCCAAGGATTTTAAGCCACTGCAAAAAGTTCTGTTCATGACACGATCAAATCTGATGAGTGTTTTAATTTTTTTCATGAACATAAGAAAATGACATTTCAGGAGAGAGCCAAAAAAGCATAAATCTTCTGACAAATGTTTGCAATGTTCCAAAAAGAAAATTCTAGATAAAAACCTACATTTTTTAATCACATATAGGAAATTCGTAAAACATATTTTTGTTCAAACTTTAAGAAAACAAATTTGCAAAATATCAAATGAATTAAAGCCCAGTGAACCGCAAACAGTGAATTGAGAAAATATTTTCAGATAATTGAATTAATTGAAATCAACCACCAAAAAATTGTTAAAAACAAAATTGATGCTGGGATTTCGTAATAATCTTTTTCCTTATGATCTAAGAAAAATCAATCAAAAAACATAGGTTTAGTTCGAATACTTTTGACAAAAGGAACAACCTTTAATTACCGCTTATAAAATGTGTGTAAACTCAAATTTGACCACATTTTTACGTACTAAAAATGCCTCATTTTTACGAGTTTTGATCACTGCCAGTTGTTCGGTGAATCATCGAAAAATATCTATTTAAAAAGATAACAAAAATGCCTCTAAAATAAAAACCTATGCAATAACAAAAAAATTTTTTTTTTTGGTTTTATACACGACACTTTACCATCCTTGTGGTACTCGTGTCTTAAGTTGAAATAGCGATTAACAGTAAAAATTTTGAAAAATTCCATAAATGAAAGAAAGGATGTAAGATTTTCAACAAAGTTTTTTTTTTTATTTTGATCTCCAGTTGGGTTATTTGAAATTTGAGCTTAAACGTTTGAAAAAAAATCCAAATTGTTTTCAACTCTCCAACATTTGTGTATGAAAGTCCTCACACTAATTTAGCTCAAAATACATATGACTTAAATTCTAAGAAAAGCATGAGACTTGAACTAAGGTAATTTATATTAAACTTAAAAATTGAACTAGTTGCCCCGATAGCACATTCCGTATCGGAAGCATTTTCCAATCGGGATCGTTCGCCTCGATCAATCAATTCATCAATCAATCAGCGGCACCAAAAAAAAGTTGTAAAATTATGCAAATTTTTCGAGGAGCGTTTCCACGAGCGAGCGGCCGCATCTTGTTTACAAACAAACCCCACGGAGGCGTAACGTTTATCATAAATTATATACCTTCGAAGCTCTCCGGACCGGACCAGGCCTTGTTTGCAAATCCGGCAAACAAATAAGAGGTGTGTCACACACAAAATAATCGTGCAACGATTGTGGCAGTTTCCATTCGGTGTTCGATTGAGCCTTGCCAACATTACGGATTTTGCGATTTCCAATATTCTAATTAGATTTTGCTTTTTCAAACTATAGCTTCAAAGCTATGTCTGTAATCATCAGATAGAGTATTCAAAAGTGATTTTCTTAAAAGTATTGGACACGTCCTCATAGAACACAGTTCGATAGGCTGTGAAAAGTGAGTTTGAAATGTTGTTTACCCGATTCTGTCAAAAGGTGACTCTGACAGCAAGCAAAAGACACACGCGTGACAAACAACACCCGAGTCTCGAGACAGAATCGCTTAGGGCTTAGCGCAAGATAGAATAGAAGGTAGACGGGAAAGGAAAACTTCTTACAATAACTCATATTGTATTCGCTAATAAACGCCAATGTCAGGAGGTATGAGTAATGAAGAAGTAATATCTCGGTACACAATCGAATGGCTCGATTGTTGCAAAGTGTGTAAACAGCTTCGAGTTCGCGCGACCTAAGTAATCGGCCAATGAATTGCTGGCACCGGTTTATTTTGACGGATCACGTTTTCTGCTAGGCTTGAAGAGAGAACTTATAGACTTATACGATACCTCACCCGGCGTAATTTGAATGCATAACACTCAATTACAAACTACAGTTCAGTTCATAGACAACATTATCAATTTGAAGTTCATTTTGAACAACAACAAAAAAATGCTTCGTATTTCAAAAAATTTTGTAGGAGTTTGATAAAAGGGGGAATTGCATACAGCATGTCTAGGAAACACTTTCCACACGATTAAAAGTTCTTATTTATTTCATTAAATAACAATAAATATAACATTGGCAAAAATGAACAAAAATGTAAAAATGGCAGAAATGACAAAAATGACAAAAATGACAAAAATGACTAAAATGACAAAAATGAAAAATGTCAAAAATGTCAAAAATATCAAAAATGTCAAAAATGTCAAAAATGTCAAAAATGTCAAAAAAGTCAAAAATGTCAAAAATGTCAAAAATGTCAAAAATGTCAAAAATGTCCAAAATGTCAAAAATGTCAAAAATGTCAAAAATGTCAAAAATGTCAAAAATGTCAAAAATGTAAAAATGTCCAAAATGTCAAAATATGTCAAAAATGTCAAAAATGTCAAAAATGTCAAAAATGTCAAAAATGTCAAAAATGTCAAAAATGTCAAAAATGTCAAAAATGTCAAAAATATCAAAAATGTTAAAAATGTCAAAAATGTCAAAAATGTCAAAAATGTCAAAAATGTCAAAAATGCCAAAAATGTCAATAATGTCAAAAATGTCAAAAATGTCAAAAATGTCAAAAATGTCAAAAATGTCAAAAATGTCAAAAATGACAAAAATGACAAAAATGACAAAAATGACGAAAATGACAAAAATGACAACAATGACAAAAATGACAAAAATGACAAAAATGACAAAAATGACAAAAATGACAAAAATGACAAAAATGACAGAAATGACAAAAATGACAAAAATGACAAAAATGACAAAAATGACAAAAATGACAAAAATGACAAAAATGACAAAAATGACAAAAATGACAAAAATGACAAAAATGACAAAAATGACAAAAATGACAAAAATGACAAAAATGACAAAAATGACAAAAATGACAAAAATGACAAAAATGACAAAAATGACAAAAATGACAAAAATGACAAAAATGACAAAAATGACAAAAATGACAAAAATGACAAAAATGACAAAAATGACAAAAATGACAAAAATGACAAAAATGACAAAAATGACAAAAATGACAAAAATGACAAAAATGACAAAAATGACAAAAATGACAAAAATGACAAAAATGACAAAAATGACAAAAATGACAAAAATGACAAAAATGACAAAAATGACAAAAATGACAAAAATGACAAAAATGACAAAAATGACAAAAATGACAAAAATGACAAAAATGACAAAAATGACAAAAATGACAAAAATGACAAAAATGACAAAAATGACAAAAATGACAAAAATGACAAAAATGACAAAAATGACAAAAATGACAAAAATGACAAAAATGACAAAAATGACAAAAATGACAAAAATGACAAAAATGACAAAAATGACAAAAATGACAAAAATGACAAAAATGACAAAAATGACAAAAATGACAAAAATGACAAAAATGACAAAAATGGCAAAAATGTCAAAAATGTCAAAAATGTCAAAAATGTCAAAAATGTCAAAAATGTCAAAAATGTCAAAAATGTCCAAAATGGCAAAAACGTCAAAAACGAAAAAATGTACAAAAATGTACAAAAATGACAAAAATGACAAAAATGACAAAAATGACAAAAATGACAAAAATGACAAAAATGACAAAAATGACAAAAATGACAAAAATGACAAAAATGACAAAAATGACAAAAATGACAAAAATGACAAAAATGACAAAAATGACAAAAATGACAAAAATGACAAAAATGACAAAAATGACAAAAATGACAAAAATGACAAAAATGACAAAAATGACAAAAATGACAAAAATGACAAAAATGACAAAAATGACAAAAATGACAAAAATGACAAAAATGACAAAAATGACAAAAATGACAAAAATGACAAAAATGACAAAAATGACAAAAATGACAAAAATGACAAAAATGACAAAAATGTCAAAAATGTCAAAAATGTCAAAAAGTTCAAAAATGTTAAAAATGTCAAAAATGTCAAAAATGTCAAAAATGTCAAAAATGTCAAAAATGTCAAAAATGTCAAAAATGTCAAAAATGTCAAAAATGTCAAAAATGTCAAAAATGTCAAAAATGTCAAAAATGTCAAAAATGTCAAAAATGTCAAAAATGTCAAAAATGTCAAAAATGTCAACATCTGTTTTGTACCAATGGTATTGAAAACATCTCAGTTCAATCGGTCGAAATTCGATTACCAAATTTCGTGCGAAAATCGTCACCATTCCAATCAGCGTTACTTCCAGTTCAAACACTGGATCGCAAAGTGTCAGAAGGAAGTGAAGGATTTTGCCGAAGCGCGTTGTGAAATCTTTAAAATAGACATTATCTTTCGCCGCAGCTAGTGAGTACAGCTGTTTTGTTTTGGTTAGCTGTCAACAAGCCAACTAGGTTGCAGCTGCGTGCAACATTGCGTGCAAGTAAAGCTCGCAGGGCTAAAGTTTTAGCCTCCTAGTTGCAAGCGAAAAGCTCCACCAACAGCAATATCTCCTTGCCAACAGTGAGACATCTGCTGTCAAATTTTGGAAGCTTACCCACGTGTGGAGTAGTTAAGACACCGTGCGGCCCCATCAAACTCGATCGTTTTCAAATTGATCGTTGAGGTGCAGAGCTTGTTTGTACCTTTTGGACGTGTTGAACAAGTTTCTGGGGGAAAAGAGGGTAAAACGTCCCTACTTTGGTCGTACCTTTAACGCTTGGCCAAAGTAGTTTATAAAGGAAAAGCGTAGTCGTTACCCGCTCAGGCGGAAACGCATTGCCGGTCACTTGTACCTTGAACCCTTGGGTGAACCGAAGTGTAAAGAGGTCAAAGGGTAGTCGTTCCTCACTACGGTGAGAACGCATCTTTAGATTTGGAATTTTATCGTGGAATACAAAAATCTCGTGCTGAGGTCATCTAATAAGCGCCCAAACACTGGGCAGCCACTATGGCTGCATTAAATTCCCCCACGGGGGTAACTACTACAGGCGATCCTACCGATAAAAATGATCGAACCTTACCTGAATACATGGACCGATTAGGAACATTCGGAAAACTAATAATATTATCGCTGAGCTCAGCCGACGAGAAACACCCGTTACCGCAGAACCCGTTCATTGTTAGCAAATCTATTGACCAGTCCATCGGGAAAATCGAAGCCGCTTATACCGAAGAAAACGGTTCGAAATATGTTATCAAAACACGCAGCTCTAGATTAGCAACAAAACTGATCAACATGAAAGAGCTTATCGACGGAACAAAAATTCAAGTTATTCCCCACCCTGTCTTCAATATTAGCCGTTGCGTTATAAGCTGCAAGGAAGCGATTTCGTTAACTGACGATGAGCTGGTGGAAGAATTAACCTCACAAGGCGTTATAAAAGCACGCAGGATAACGCGAAAGGAAAACGGCAAAAGAATCAACACACCAACTGTAGTGCTTACAATCTCAGGCACTGTTATTCCGAAGGAAATACGAATGGGTATCATCAATTGTAGAACGCGACTGTTCTATCCTTCACCTCTACTTTGTTACCGTTGCTTTACCTATGGGCATACTAAAGACAAATGCCAGAATAATCCAACATGTAAGAATTGCTCAAAATCTCATGAAAATGAAATGGACGAAGACGAAGAGTGTGAAGAGGACCCTTTCTGCAAAAACTGCAAAGGGAATCATCCACCAACATCCCGAAAATGTGCAGTCTACCAAAAGGAGGAAGAAATAGTGAAACTCAAAGTCGACAGCGGAATATCCTTTGGAGAAGCAAGGAAAGAGTACGCAAAAAAACACGCGGAAAATTCCTATGCTAATGTATGCGGCGCACAACAACGTCTCGAGCAGCTTCGAAAAGATCAGGAAAAAGAAGTGCAGATCGCCAAGTTGCTAGAGGAAAATGCCAGCCTCAAAGAAAAAGTGAATCGTTCACAAGAAACTGAAGACATTAAGAAATATCGTTCAGAAATGGAAAAACTGAGAAAAATCGCGAAGGAGTTTTACCAGCTCAAAGCTAAACTCAAGGCTGCCGAAGACAACCATGATATTTCTGAAACCGGATCTGAACGAGAAATGGAAACAGAAGTCAACGAACCATCGTATCCCGCCCACTCGAATACTGCCTCAAATGATGAGACACCAATGCTGAAAAAGCAGAGGCTGAGCTCAAAAAATTCCCTTCCACTGTGTCCAACCATGGAAACCGAAGAAACAAACGAAGCTCAAACCCAGCCTGAAGTCGTCGTGAAAAGAAGAGGTCGACCCCCAAAAAACAGGAATGACCAGCATGCAAAACCCTAACCTTGCCCAAATTATGACTGAACTTGCAATCGAAAACGGACACGACTTTGGAACTTTAGACAACGAAACTGGAATCCACGGCAATGACGAACGCAACCCAAATGGAAACTCTAATGAAACAAATGGAATTATCGGCATCAATGAACGCGACCCAACAGGAAACTCTAACGGAACTAATGGAATTACTGCACCCAGGAGAAATAATCCTCACTGGTTGGGGGCCGGTGAAGAGAAAGTAACCACCCCACCCCTGGCTACAGGGGAAGACGATCGAGGAAGCGGGAGCGGGGACGTCATACCTCAACCCGTGCTCTGCCAGCCTACTCATCGTTCTTCCAGTAGGACAACACCGAACACTGCACCCAATATTATCTCGTGGAATGTGCAAGGACTCAGACCCAAAAAAGCCGAACTTGATATCTTGATTCAAGAAAATCAGCCACAAGTTATCTGTTTGCAAGAGTCGATGTGCAATTCTCTAAACTGTCCACGCATCAATGGATTTAAAGTCTACCACAGACCACGCATGACAGGAAACCGAGCGGCAGGAGGAGTCATAGTGGCTGTCAAAGAAGACATCGAAAGTGAGGAAATAGCGCTCGAAAGTGCACTCGAGGCTATAGCCATCAGAATCGGAACGCCGTACAACGTAAACATTCTCAATATCTACCTGCCACCAAGAGAAAATATCACCAATTCTGAACTAACCATACTCATCAATCGAATCCCGAAGCCCCAATTGTTGGTTGGAGACTTCAACGCCCACCACCCATTGTGGGGCGCGGATCACGTTAGCGTGCGGGGCAGAACGATAGCAGAGTTCGCAGAAGAAAATAGTTTGATCATCTTAAATAATGGAGAACCAACCTACGTCGATCAGCGCCACGGCAGTATGTCGTGCCTAGATTTATCTCTCTGCTCAGAGGATCTAGCCGGACTGCTCGAATTCAACGTGTCAGCAGATGCCTACAGTAGTGACCATTTACCGATCAGTGTAGTTTTCCCTGGAAGGATAATACCACCAAAAAGTCGAGCTAGGTGGAAAATCGAGGACGCCGACTGGGAGCAGTATCAAAATGCACTCAACTTTGAACGAGACAGCAACGTGGAACGCCAAGTAGTAAATATAACAAAATCTATCCTCGAGGCTGCAGAACTTTCCATTCCCAAGACGAAAGGCACTTTTGGAAAAAAGAGCGTTCCATGGTGGAATGAAGACATCGCAGAGCTCGTCAAAAAAAGGAGGAAAGCATTGAGACAGCTGAAAGCCAACAGATTAAACCCAGATCAACTTGAGAGCACCTTTCGAAACGCCAACACTGCTGCAAAAGAAGCGATCATAAATGCGAAGAGGAAAAGTTGGGAAGAACTGGCAGGAACTTTTTCTTCACAGACCCCATTGAAGGAAATGTGGAGCAATTATCGGAAAGTACAAGGAAAGATGAGGGGCCTTCAAATTACCTCGATCCGCTATGAAAGTGAAACGACTACAGACCCTAAAGCCATATGCGAGTCCCTGGGAGACGCTTTTCAAAAAGTATCCAGTGAAAGTGCGTATAGTGAACGTTTCCTCAATCACAAACGACAGGTCGAATCCAATGCATTGCTAATTCCGGCAGATTCAGGCCAGCACAACCAAAAGTTTAGCAGATATGAACTCGACGAAGCTCTGGAGGGGCTAAAAGGCTCCTCGCCAGGACCTGACAACATCCACTACGCGATGCTTTCGCACCTCCCTCTAGATGGGAAAACTGTTCTGTTAGAGACATACAACCGATTATGGGAGGAATCAGTCTATCCCCTGGAATGGACAAAATCGATTGTTGTCCCCATCTTTAAAGGTAAAGGCCAACGATCAGATCCTCTAAACTATCGCCCAATTTACCTCAACAGCTGCATGGGAAAGGTCTTCGAAAGGATGATCAATAATCGCCTGGTTCATCTTCTAGAAACGAAAAATCTGCTATACAATCGCCAGTACGCTTTCCGGAAAGGACGAAGCACAACAGATCACCTTTGTACCCTCGAAAAGATTATCCGTGACACTTTTAACAAGAACAAAATAGCCCAAGTAGCATTCCTGGATATCAGCAAAGCCTACGATACTACCTGGCGCAGGCTTTGCCTAGAGCAGTTGGTGAGTAACAATATCGGTGGAAAAATGGTGCACTACCTTCAAGAAATGCTACGAAGCAGGAACTTCCAAGTATCGATAAACGGAAATACGTCGAGTCCCAAGTCAATGGAAACCGGCCTTTGCCAAGGTTCGGTGTTAAGCGTGACAATGTTTTTACTGGCTATAAATACCCTTACTAGTTATCTACCCTCAACCGTTGAATGCCTAATATACGCTGACGACGTAATCTTGATCGCAACTGGCGAAAACGCAGAGCAAACAGAAGGAAAGCTTCAGACAGCTTTTGACCATTTAGGGTCCTGGGAAACTGAAACCGGATATAAAATATCAGCTGAAAAAAGTGCAACTGTCATCTACCGCACACCACGTAAAAAAAAACCGACAACTCCGAGCAAGTTAACGCTCAATGGGGCGACTGTGCCTCGCAAAAACCAACACAAATGCTTAGGCGTTATCCTCGATCAACACCTGAAATATCGTGCCCACGCTGAAGAAGTGAAAGCAGCCTGCCAGCAAAGAGTCCTTTTTATCCGGAGCATAGCTGCTAGGACTTGGGGTGGAGATAGAAACACCCTGTTAAAACTATATCGTGCAACTATACTTGAAAAACTTCTTTACGCAGCACCGATTTTATCAGCCATGGAAGGTAAAGTTCATCAGTCGTTGGAAACAGTCCACAACGCAGGACTTCGAGCAATCGTAGGAGCCTTCAGGACAAGTCCAGTGGTTAGTCTACAAGCCGAAACCGGAATCCCCAGTTTGAAAACACCTATTAATCAGCGAACCGTGATTTATACTTCCCGATGTCTAGCCGTTGATCGTATCGAGGAAAACTCTGAAAATGATAACATAAACCATCTCAGCAGTGACAGCAACAGCGACATAAGTTCCGACGAAAGGTGGGGAGAACGAGCCAGAATCCAGCCTAACAGCTACATCGATAGAGGATCAAATTTGATAGCCGAATTAGAACTACAGCTGCCAAGAACAACAGTCTTCAAATTTCCAGAATGCCCTCCGTGGAAACGGCTTAAACTCAACGTGGACAAAAGCCTTCATCACGAACTTTCCCAAGGCTCAACATTAAACGATCTAAGACACATTTTCAACGAATTACGGCAAACAAAATACCGTATTCACAAAGCCATCTATACAGATGGATCAAAAAAGGACTCGAAATGCGGCTATGGAGTAGTGTGTGATGATTTCGTATTCCAAAAGCGTATGAATAACATAAGCAGTATTTTCGCAGCAGAAAGCGAAGCAATCAAACAAGCACTGACTTGGATAGTCGATCAGCGAGAATCTCGAGCATATCTTATATGTACTGACTCCATGAGCGTTGTAACAAACCTTGAAAAATGCAAATTAAACTCCAGATGGAAGGACTCTGTACAAACCCTTTTCAATCAGATCGTCGAGATGGGATCAGAAATAGTTATTTTCTGGGTCCCCAGTCATATCGGGATTCCGGGAAATGAGAGAGCAGACATTGAAGCAAAAAAGGCTTTGGAACTGCCAGAGGATGAAAACCAGATTATAGACATCAAGGAAACACGGAAAATCATCAAGTCACAGTTCATTAACCGATGGCAGATGCAGTGGCATTCAAACTCAACCAACAAATTACGCGAAGTGAAAAACACTGTGCTTCCATTCAAAGCTGCATTATTGGGGAATCGACGAGATGACGTGATCCTAGCACGTTTACGCATCGGACACACATTACTTACACATTCGTACCTTCTGGACAGAGTTGACCGTCCATTATGTCACAGATGCAACGAAGTATTAACCGTGAAACATATCATCGCAATGTGCCCACAATTGGAACAGGAACGGATCAGTCACGGAGTACCGGGTAATCTTCGAGAGGCATTAGCAGACGACAAAGAAAGAGCAACAACAGTGTTAGAATATTTAAAATCAATCCAATTGTACGATAAAATTTAACATTACTTTGTAACTTTAAAACATCAGGGACCCGAATGCCAAAAAAGGTCCTAAATAAATGCAAAAAAAAAAAAAAAAATGTCAAAAATGTCAAAAATGTCAAAAACGTCAAAAACGTCAAACACGAAAAAATGTACAAAAATGACAAAAATGACAAAAATGACAAAAATGACAAAAATGACAAAAATGACAAAAATGACAAAAATGACAAAAATGACAAAAATGACAAAAATGACAAAAATGACAAAAATGACAAAAATGACAAAAATGACAAAAATGACAAAAATGACAAAAATGACAAAAATGACAAAAATGACAAAAATGACAAAAATGACAAAAATGACAAAAATGACAAAAATGACAAAAATGACAAAAATGACAAAAATGACAAAAATGACAAAAATGACAAAAATGACAAAAATGACAAAAATGACAAAAATGACAAAAATGACAAAAATGACAAAAATGACAAAAATGACAAAAATGACAAAAATGACAAAAATGACAAAAATGACAAAAATGACAAAAATGACAAAAATGACAAAATGACAAAAATGACAAAAATGACAAAAATGACAAAAATGGCAAAAATGACAAAAATGACAAAAATGACAAAAATGACAAAAATGACAAAAATGACAAAAATGACAAAAATGACAAAAATGACAAAAATGACAAAAATGACAAAAATGACAAAAATGACAAAAATGACAAAAATGACAAAAATGACAAAAATGACAAAAATGACAAAAATGACAAAAATGACAAAAATGACAAAAATGACAAAAATGACAAAAATGACAAAAATGACAAAAATGACAAAAATGACAAAAATGACAAAAATGACAAAAATGACAAAAATGACAAAAATGACAAAAATGACAAAAATGACAAAAATGACAAAAATGACAAAAATGACAAAAATGACAAAAATGACAAAAATGACAAAAATGACAAAAATGACAAAAATGACAAAAATGACAAAAATGACAAAAATGACAAAAATGACAAAAATGACAAAAATGACAAAAATGACAAAAATGACAAAAATGACAAAAATGACAAAAATGACAAAAATGGCAGAAATGTCAAAAATGTCAAAAATGTCAAAAAGTTCAAAAATGTCAAAAATGTCAAAAATGTCAAAAATGTCAAAAATGTCAAAAATGTCAAAAATGTCAAAAATGTCAAAAATGTCAAAAATGTCAAAAATGTCAAAAATGTCAAAAATGACAAAAATGTCAAAAATGTCAAAAATGTCAAAAATGTCAAAAATGTCAAAAATGTCAAAAACGTCAAAATCGTCAAAAACGAAAAAATGTACAAAAATGACAAAAATGACAAAAATGACAAAAATGACAAAAATGACAAAAATGACAAAAATGACAAAAATGACAAAAATGACAAAAATGACAAAAATGACAAAAATGACAAAAATGACAAAAATGACAAAAATGACAAAAATGACAAAAATGACAAAAATGACAAAAATGACAAAAATGACAAAAATGACAAAAATGACAAAAATGACAAAAATGACAAAAATGACAAAAATGACAAAAATGACAAAAATGACAAAAATGACAAAAATGACAAAAATGACAAAAATGACAAAAATGACAAAAATGACAAAAATGACAAAAATGACAAAAATGACAAAAATGACAAAAATGACAAAAATGACAACAATGACAAAAATGACAAAAATGACAAAAATGACAAAAATGACAAAAATGACAAAAATGACAAAAATGACAAAAATGACAAAAATGACAAAAATGACAAAAATGACAAAAATGACAAAAATGACAAAAATGACAAAAATGACAAAAATGACAAAAATGACAAAAATGACAAAAATGACAAAAATGACAAAAATGACAAAAATGACAAAAATGACAAAAATGACAAAAATGACAAAAATGACAAAAATGACAAAAATGACAAAAATGACAAAAATGACAAAAATGACAAAAATGACAAAAATGACAAAAATGACAAAAATGACAAAAATGACAAAAATGACAAAAATGACAAAAATGACAAAAATGACAAAAATGACAAAAATGACAAAAATGACAAAAATGACAAAAATGACAAAAATGACAAAAATGACAAAAATGACAAAAATGACAAAAATGACAAAAATGACAAAAATGACAAAAATGACAAAAATGACAAAAATGACAAAAATGACAAAAATGACAAAAATGACAAAAATGACAAAAATGACAAAAATGACAAAAATGACAAAAATGACAAAAATGACAAAAATGACAAAAATGACAAAAATGACAAAAATGACAAAAATGACAAAAATGACAAAAATGACAAAAATGACAAAAATGACAAAAATGACAAAAATGACAAAAATGACAAAAATGACAAAAATGACAAAAATGACAAAAATGGCAAAAATGTCAAAAATGTCAAAAATGTCAAAAATGTCAAAAATGTCAAAAATGTCAAAAATGTCCAAAATGGCAAAAACGTCAAAAACGAAAAAATGTACAAAAATGTACAAAAATGACAAAAATGACAAAAATGACAAAAATGACAAAAATGACAAAAATGACAAAAATGACAAAAATGACAAAAATGACAAAAATGACAAAAATGACAAAAATGACAAAAATGACAAAAATGACAAAAATGACAAAAATGACAAAAATGACAAAAATGACAAAAATGACAAAAATGACAAAAATGACAAAAATGACAAAAATGACAAAAATGACAAAAACGACAAAAATGACAAAAATGACAAAAATGACAAAAATGACAAAAATGACAAAAATGACAAAAATGACAAAAATGACAAAAATGACAAAAATGACAAAAATGACAAAAATGACAAAAATGACAAAAATGACAAAAATGACAAAAATGACAAAAATGACAAAAATGACAAAAATGACAAAAATGACAAAAATGACAAAAATGACAAAAATGACAAAAATGACAAAAATGACAAAAATGACAAAAATGACAAAAATGACAAAAATGACAAAAATGACAAAAATGACAAAAATGACAAAAATGACAAAAATGACAACAATGACAAAAATGACAAAAATGACAAAAATGACAAAAATGACAAAAATGACAAAAATGACAAAAATGACAAAAATGACAAAAATGACAAAAATGACAAAAATGACAAAAATGACAAAAATGACAAAAATGACAAAAATGACAAAAATGACAAAAATGACAAAAATGACAAAAATGACAAAAATGACAAAAATGACAAAAATGACAAAAATGACAAAAATGACAAAAATGACAAAAATGACAAAAATGACAAAAATGACAAAAATGACTAAAATGACAAAAATGACAAAAATGACAAAAATGACAAAAATGACAAAAATGACAAAAATGACAAAAATGACAAAAATGACAAAAATGACAAAAATGACAAAAATGACAAAAATGACAAAAATGACAAAAATGACAAAAATGACAAAAATGACAAAAATGACAAAAATGACAAAAATGACAAAAATGACAAAAATGACAAAAATGACAAAAATGACAAAAATGACAAAAATGACAAAAATGACAAAAATGACAAAAATGACAAAAATGACAAAAATGACAAAAATGACAAAAATGACAAAAATGACAAAAATGACAAAAATGACAAAAATGACAAAAATGACAAAAATGACAAAAATGACAAAAATGACAAAAATGACAAAAATGACAAAAATGACAAAAATGACAAAAATGACAAAAATGACAAAAATGACAAAAATGACAAAAATGACAAAAATGACAAAAATGACAAAAATGACAAAAATGACAAAAATGACAAAAATGACAAAAATGACAAAAATGACAAAAATGACAAAAATGACAAAAATGACAAAAATGACAAAAATGACAAAAATGACAAAAATGACAAAAATGACAAAAATGACAAAAATGACAAAAATGACAAAAATGACAAAAATGACAAAAATGACAAAAATGACAAAAATGACAAAAATGACAAAAATGACAAAAATGACAAAAATGACAAAAATGGCAAAAATGTCAAAAATGTCAAAAATGTCAAAAATGTCAAAAATGTCAAAAATGTCAAAAATGTCCAAAATGGCAAAAACGTCAAAAACGAAAAAATGTACAAAAATGTACAAAAATGACAAAAATGACAAAAATGACAAAAATGACAAAAATGACAAAAATGACAAAAATGACAAAAATGACAAAAATGACAAAAATGACAAAAATGACAAAAATGACAAAAATGACAAAAATGACAAAAATGACAAAAATGACAAAAATGACAAAAATGACAAAAATGACAAAAATGACAAAAATGACAAAAATGACAAAAATGACAAAAATGACAAAAATGACAAAAATGACAAAAATGACAAAAATGACAAAAATGACAAAAATGACAAAAATGACAAAAATGACAAAAATGACAAAAATGACAAAAATGACAAAAATGACAAAAATGACAAAAATGACAAAAATGACAAAAATGACAAAAATGACAAAAATGACAAAAATGACAAAAATGGCAAAAATGTCAAAAATGTCAACAATGTCAAAAAGTTCAAAAATGTCAAAAATGTCAAAAATGTCAAAAATGTCAAAAATGTCAAAAATGTCAAAAATGTCAAAAATGTCAAAAATGTCAAAAATGTCAAAAATGTCAAAAATGTCAAAAATGTCAAAAATGTCAAAAATGTCAAAAATGTCAAAAATGTCAAAAATGTCAAAAATGTCAAAAATGTCAAAAATGTCAAAAATGTCAAAAATGTCAAAAATGTCAAAAATGTCAAAAATGTCAAAAATGTCAAAAATGTCAAAAATGTCAAAAATGTCAAAAATGTCAAAAACGTCAAAAACGTCAAACACGAAAAAATGTACAAAAATGACAAAAATGACAAAAATGACAAAAATGACAAAAATGACAAAAATGACAAAAATGACAAAAATGACAAAAATGACAAAAATGACAAAAATGACAAAAATGACAAAAATGACAAAAATGACAAAAATGACAAAAATGACAAAAATGACAAAAATGACAAAAATGACAAAAATGACAAAAATGACAAAAATGACAAAAATGACAAAAATGACAAAAATGACAAAAATGACAAAAATGACAAAAATGACAAAAATGACAAAAATGACAAAAATGACAAAAATGACAAAAATGACAAAAATGACAAAAATGACAAAAATGACAAAAATGACAAAAATGACAAAAATGACAAAAATGACAAAAATGACAAAAATGACAAAAATGACAAAAATGACAAAAATGACAAAAATGACAAAAATGACAAAAATGACAAAAATGACAAAAATGACAAAAATGACAAAAATGACAAAAATGGCAAAAATGACAAAAATGACAAAAATGACAAAAATGACAAAAATGACAAAAATGACAAAAATGACAAAAATGACAAAAATGACAAAAATGACAAAAATGACAAAAATGACAAAAATGACAAAAATGACAAAAATGACAAAAATGACAAAAATGACAAAAATGACAAAAATGACAAAAATGACAAAAATGACAAAAATGACAAAAATGACAAAAACGACAAAAATGACAAAAATGACAAAAATGACAAAAATGACAAAAATGACAAAAATGACAAAAATGACAAAAATGACAAAAATGACAAAAATGACAAAAATGACAAAAATGACAAAAATGACAAAAATGACAAAAATGACAAAAATGACAAAAATGACAAAAATGACAAAAATGACAAAAATGACAAAAATGACAAAAATGACAAAAATGACAAAAATGACAAAAATGACAAAAATGACAAAAATGGCAGAAATGTCAAAAATGTCAAAAATGTCAAAAAGTTCAAAAATGTCAAAAATGTCAAAAATGTCAAAAATGTCAAAAATGTCAAAAATGTCAAAAATGTCAAAAATGTCAAAAATGTCAAAAATGTCAAAAATGTCAAAAATGACAAAAATGTCAAAAATGTCAAAAATGTCAAAAATGTCAAAAATGTCAAAAATGTCAAAAATGTCAAAAACGTCAAAATCGTCAAAAACGAAAAAATGTACAAAAATGACAAAAATGACAAAAATGACAAAAATGACAAAAATGACAAAAATGACAAAAATGACAAAAATGACAAAAATGACAAAAATGACAAAAATGACAAAAATGACAAAAATGACAAAAATGACAAAAATGACAAAAATGACAAAAATGACAAAAATGACAAAAATGACAAAAATGACAAAAATGACAAAAATGACAAAAATGACAAAAATGACAAAAATGACAAAAATGACAAAAATGACAAAAATGACAAAAATGACAAAAATGACAAAAATGACAAAAATGACAAAAATGACAAAAATGACAAAAATGACAAAAATGACAAAAATGACAAAAATGACAAAAATGACAAAAATGACAAAAATGACAAAAATGACAAAAATGACAACAATGACAAAAATGACAAAAATGACAAGAATGACAAAAAATGACAAAAATGACAAAAATGACAAAAATGACAAAAATGACAAAAATGACAAAAATGACAAAAATGACAAAAATGACAAAAATGACAAAAATGACAAAAATGACAAAAATGACAAATGTGACAAAAATGACAAAAATGACAAAAATGACAAAAATGACAAAAATGACAAAAATGACAAAAATGACAAAAATGACAAAAATGACAAAAATGACAAAAATGACAAAAATGACAAAAATGACAAAAATGACAAAAATGACAAAAATGACAAAAATGACAAAAATGACAAAAATGACAAAAATGACAAAAATGACAAAAATGGCAAAAATGTCAAAAATGTCAAAAATGTCAAAAATGTCAAAAAGTTCAAAAATGTCAAATACGTCATAAATGTCAAAAATGTCAAAAATGTCAAAAATGTCAAAAATGTCAAAAATGTCAAAAATGTCAAAAATGTCAAAAATGTCAAAAATGTCAAAAATGTCAAAAATGTCAAAAATGTCAAAAATGTCAAAAATGTCAAAAATGTCAAAAATGTCAAAAATGTCAAAAATGTCAAAAATGTCAAAAATGTCAAAAACGTCAAAAACGTCAAACACGAAAAAATGTACAAATATGACAAAAATGACAAAAATGACAAAAATGACAAAAATGACAAAAATGACAAAAATGACAAAAATGACAAAAATGACAAAAATGACAAAAATGACAAAAATGACAAAAATGACAAAAATGACAAAAATGACAAAAATGACAAAAATGACAAAAATGACAAAAATGACAAAAATGACAAAAATGACAAAAATGACAAAAATGACAAAAATGACAAAAATGACAAAAATGACAAAAATGACAAAAATGACAAAAATGACAAAAATGACAAAAATGACAAAAATGACAAAAATGACAAAAATTACAAAAATTACAAAAATGACAAAAATGACAAAAATTACAAAAATGACAAAAATGACAAAAATGACAAAAATGACAAAAATGACAAAAATGACAAAAATGACAAAAATGACAAAAATGACAAAAATGACAAAAATGACAAAAATGACAAAAATGACAAAAATGACAAAAATGACAAAAATGACAAAAATGACAAAAATGACAAAAATGACAAAAATGACAAAAATGACAAAAATGACAAAAATGACAAAAATGACAAAAATGACAAAAATGACAAAAATGGCAAAAATGTCAAAAATGTCAAAAATGTCAAAAAGTTCAAAAATGTCAAAAATGACAAAAATATCAAAAATGTCAAAAATGTCAAAAATGTCAAAAATGTCAAAAATGACAAAAATGACAAAAATGACAAAAATGACAAAAATGACAAAAATGACAAAAATGACAAAAATGACAAAAATGACAAAAATGACAAAAATGACAAAAATGACAAAAATTACAAAAATGACAAAAATGACAAAAATGACAAAAATGACAAAAATGACAAAAATGACAAAAATGACAAAAATGACAAAAATGACAAAAATGACAAAAATGACAAAAATGACAAAAATGACAAAAATGACAAAAATGACAAAAATGACAAAAATGACAAAAATGACAAAAATGACAAAAATGACAAAAATGACAAAAATGACAAAAATGACAAAAATGACAAAAATGACAAAAATGACAAAAATGACAAAAATGACAAAAATGACAAAAATGACAAAAATGACAAAAATGACAAAAATGACAAAAATGACAAAAATGACAAAAATGACAAAATGACAAAAATGACAAAAATGACAAAAATGACAAAAATGACAAAAATGACAAAAATGACAAAAATGACAAAAATGACAAAAATGACAAAAATGACAAAAATGACAAAAAATGACAAAAATGACAAAAATGACAAAAATGACAAAAATGACAAAAATGACAAAAATGACAAAAATGACAAAAATGACAAAAATGACAAAAATGACAAATATGACAAAAATGACAAAAATGACAAAAATGACAAAAATGACAAAAATGACAAAAATGACAAAAATGACAAAAATGACAAAAATGACAAAAATGACAAAAATGACAAAAATGACAAAAATGACAAAAATGACAAAAATGACAAAAATGACAAAAATGACAAAAATGACAAAAATGACAAAAATGACAAAAATGACAAAAATGACAAAAATGACAAAAATGACAAAAATGACAAAAATGACAAAAATGACAAAAATGACAAAAATGACAAAAATGACAAAAATGGCAAAAACGTCAAAATCGAAAAAATTAACAAAAATGACAAAAATGACAAAAATGACAAAAATGACAAAAATGACAAAAATGACAAAAATGACAAAAATGACAAAAATGACAAAAATGACAAAAATGACAAAAATGACAAAAATGACAAAAATGACAAAAATGACAAAAATGACAAAAATGACAAAAATGACAAAAATGACAAAAATGACAAAAATGACAAAAATGACAAAAATGACAAAAATGACAAAAATGACAAAAATGACAAAAATGACAAAAATGACAAAAATGACAAAAATGACAAAAATGACAAAAATGACAAAAATGACAAAAATGACAAAAATGACAAAAATGACAAAAATGACAAAAATGACAAAAATGACAAAAATGACAAAAATGACAAAAATGACAAAAATGACAAAAATGACAAAAATGACAAAAATGACAAAAATGACAAAAATGACAAAAATGACAAAAATGACAAAAATGACAAAAATGACAAAAATGACAAAAATGACAAAAATGACAAAAATGACAAAAATGACAAAAATGACAAAAATGACAAAAATGACAAAAATGACAAAAATGACAAAAATGACAAAAATGACAAAAATGACAAAAATGACAAAAATGACAAAAATGACAAAAATGACAAAATTGACAAAAATGACAAAAATGACAAAAATGACAAAAATGACAAAAATGACAAAAATGACAAAAATGACAAAAATGACAAAAATGACAAAAATGACAAAAATGACAAAAATGACAAAAATGACAAAAATGACAAAAATGACAAAAATGACAAAAATGACAAAAATGACAAAAATGACAAAAATGACAAAAATGACAAAAATGACAAAAATGACAAAAATGACAAAAATGACAAAAATGACAAAAATGACAAAAATGACAAAAATGACAAAAATGACAAAAATGACAAAAATGACAAAAATGACAAAAATGACAAAAATGACAAAAATGACAAAAATGACAAAAATGACAAAAATGACAAAAATGACAAAAATGACAAAAATGACAAAAATGACAAAAATGACAAAAATGACAAAAATGACAAAAATGACAAAAATGACAAAAATGACAAAAATGACAAAAATGACAAAAATGACAAAAATGACAAAAATGACAAAAATGACAAAAATGACAAAAATGACAAAAATGACAAAAATGACAAAAATGACAAAAATGACAAAAATGACAAAAATGACAAAAATGACAAAAATGACAAAAATGACAAAAATGACAAAAATGACAAAAATGACAAAAATGACAAAAATGACAAAAATGACAAAAATGACAAAAATGACAAAAATGACAAAAATGACAAAAATGACAAAAATGACAAAAATGACAAAAATGACAAAAATGACAAAAATGACAAAAATGACAAAAATGACAAAAATGACAAAAATGACAAAAATGACAAAAATGACAAAAATGACAAAAATGACAAAAATGACAAAAATGACAAAAATGACAAAAATTACAAAAATTACAAAATGACAAAAATGATAATAATGATAAAAATGATAAAAATGATTAAAATAATAAAAATAATAAAAATGATAAAAATGACAAAAATGATAAAAATGACAAAAATTTCAAATTTACAAAAATTACAAAAATTATAAAAATAACAAAAATTACATAATAAAAAAAATACAAAAATGACAAAACTGACAAAACTGACAAAAATGACAAAAATGACAAAAATGACAAAAATGACAAAAATGACAAAAATGACTAAATTGACAAAAATTACAAAAATGATAAAAATGATAATAATGATAACAATGACAAAAATTTCAAATTTTTAAAATTACAAAAATTATAAAAATAACAAATATTTCAAAAAAAAAAAAATACAAAAATGACAAAAATTACAAAATTCACACAAATCATAAAATTACAAAAATGACATATTTTGGTCTTATTCTCATACATTGAATCTTTTCATCATTAAAGTTTTGTTTTCTTTCGGTTTAATTACTTTTTTCAATTGATGCCAAATAGTAGCCTAAGCAATACTGATTAAGTGAATCTGAAAAGGAAAGTCCTTTCTTGTTTTTTTAATTCCATCATATGAGCTTCAAGACGTAGTTCTTAATTTCTTCGGTTGAAACCGGGCCTCCCGAGGATGCTCTCGAGTGCTTCTAATTCCAACGCAACAACTCGCATTAGCAAACTCCATCAAAAATGCATTTCGACTCCTCTAGAGTTTGAGCCGCAGAAGGTATGGAAACCAAACATCTACGACATTAGCCAATATCGGCAAGAGCGGCAATTTTCATGCAAAACTCATAAAATGTGGCCCCCCTTGGTGAGAGAAGCGCTTCGACGAAGGCGATGGCGATGTGGAAAGCATACTTTATGGCGGTCCAAAATTGCTACTTTGGTTATGTTTTTTATGGCTTTCATATATCTGTTGTACCTTCGCGTTCCAGCAGGAAAGGAGCATGAACGATACGAATGTGGAAAGTCACACAAAAGTGTGCTCGTTCGTCTACGTCGTCGTTGTCGTTATATTAGATTTCGCGAATCGTTTTCCAAAAAGTGTCATTTTCTCTCGTTAAATTGTCGTTTCTGGAAGTGTTCTGAGCCCAGCGTGTTCTTTAATATTTGATGTATGGGGGCACATGTATTAATATTTTATGAAGAAGTGATGAAATTTTCAAGCAATTCCCAATCGAGGAATTTGGCGAATCCTTGAAAATTCCTCTAAGATGCTTCTTAAATGGGCAGGGCGATGTTGACATATAAAGCTTAATTTATAAGAACATTTCCTTCGTAACAGACATAGAACTGTTCCGAAATGTGAAATTTTCAAACACACTAATGTGCTCGCCCTAATCGCCCAACTTAATCTAGATTGAACCAATAATTTAGCTACTTTATGCAACTGCATTCACCGAAAACAAAAACAACTAAAAATCACACATGACTGCTGCTAGAGCTAGACTATCGTGCTGTTCGAATGTGGAAGGAAGAACCGGAATGGGGATATGCACTTAACATGAAGTTCGAAGAGGGATTAGATAATCTGCTACAGTTTATGGGTCTCGTCTATGCTCACTCCGCAATCTCTTTCCGTGGCATTAGCAAGTAGGAGTATGGAATGGGTGAGCCAGGTCCGTTTCCTCAACTCACACAAAATGGCAAAAAAGGAAATTTCCTTTCGTGTAACAACACTTGAGGGGATAAGAGGCGGAGAAAACGACAATCAGAAAGAAAGTTTGGCTTCATTCCTTTGTTCTTCATCTTCTTCTTCTTGTTCTTCATGTGGCCAGGACTCGTTCGGAGTGTCCCGATTAGCTTTTTCCTCATAGCTTTTACCTATAAGTAGATATCTCAGCCCGTTTGTTTCTTCGACTTATACGGCGAGAAGGAATATCTTTTACTGGTGCTTCTTGGTTCGGTGCTTCCTAATTGTGTTTCATCAGTATCAAGTTTCGGACAGCAAATCCGACAATCCGGGCATGAGTAATAAGAAGAAACAAGAACATTGTCCTTTCTTGCCTGATGACTTTTGGCTTGTTTCACACTGGCCATTTGTGTATTTAATACGCTCGGAATACGAAAGGGAGCTGAACTTCGTAGAGTGTTGTTCTTCTACTTCTTCTACTGGGAAATGGTGTTGTTGTTGTTCATCGCTCTCCGATCGAATTCTTCGCTTCGAAGCGTGTGTCTCCGGGCCAGGATTTAATCCTGCACTTGGCGCCGCCAATCGAAAGAAAGGAGGCGAGCAAATCACTGTCAGCTGATCACACTGAAGGAGTCGTTGGTTCGGAATTGAATCATGGATTATGTAATTTACAGAAAAAAATTGGTGTTAATAATATTCATTCAATGTGAAATATGCATGAAGAATGTATCAGCATCTTTTTATAGTTTTCTTACAAGAGTTGTATTAAAAAGTAAAAACCAACGTGTTGTTACATCGAAGACCATTACAAAAAACACTGAGCATCTATTTCAATATAGTATTGTTCCGTCAACTGGGGCAACATGCAGCAATTTTCAAATTCAATGGCTTCTAATAAACTTATGTTCATAGTTAATCCTACCCCTTATGCATCAAATGTTTTAAGGATATAGGGACATTAAATTGGCGTAGTTAAAAAAAATTATTGGTTTCTTTAGTTATTTTTAATTTTTTTAAAACATGCGATTTTCACCTTCCTCAGAAAATGGGGTAACTTGCAACAAACACAAAAAACAAAAACAAAAAATTTTATGAACACGTGTGAAAAATTATAGTTTTTAAGGTAGGGGAGAGTGGGGATACTTGATCCCCTTTTCTTATTTTCACCATATCTTTTTGGAAAAATTTAGCAACTCGCCGTCTTTGACATTTTGTGACAGCTTGTAACTTCAAGTTTCTATGCTCCAAAAATTAGAACGATAATTGAACCCGTTGATGAACTAGAAGCATTTTCGTGGGAGTAAAAAAAATGCGATTTTTCTGAAGTTAGGGGAGACTTGATCCCCTATTGAAGGAGACTTGATCTTTTATTCAGGAAGCCCTAATCCTTGTATAAAAATCAAACAAAACCCCAAGATTGAATGTTAACTGACTATTTTGGTCATGTTTGTTCTCATTTTACTATTTATAGCAGACATAAGAAGAAAATTCTTTAACTTTGTCTCAACGCTAATAACATTGCAAACTCAAAGGCGCTTTTTTATAATTAAGAGAAAATTATATAATTTTTGCTGTTTTCTTCAGACAATTGTTTGATAAATATTAGTTTTTGGATAAATATTAGTAATTTCGTAATCAGCAATCATAACGATCAATTCAGAAGAAGAATATGCCGTTTGGAAGGGGGATCAATTGTACCCAACTCTAAGGGATCAATTGTAGGGGAGAGTGGGGATACTTGATCCCCTTTTCTTATTTTCACCATATCTTTTTGGAAACATTAAGCAACTCGCCGTCTTTGACATTTTCTGACAGCTTGTAACTTCAAGTTTCTATGCTCCAAAAACTAGAACGATACTTGAACCCGTTGATGAACTAGAAGCATTTTCGCGGGAGTAAAAAAATTGCGATTTTTCTGAACTTAGGGGAGACTTGATCCCCTATTGAAGGAGTCTTGATCTTTTATTCAGGAAGCCCTTATCCTTGCAAAAAAATCAAACAAAACCCTAAGATAGAATGTTAATTTACTATTTTGGTCATGTTTGTTCTCATTTCACAATTTATAGCAGACATAAGAAGAAAATTCTATAACTTTGTCTCAACGCTAATAAAATTGCATACTTAAAGGTGCAATTTTTTATAATTAAGAGAAAATTAATTATTTTTGGTCTTTTCTTCAGACAACTGTTGGATTGTTATTAGTTATTGGATAAATATTAGTAATTTCGTAATCAGCAATCATAACGATCAATTCAGAAGAAGAATATGCCGTTTGGAAGGGGGATCAATTGTACCCAACTCTAGGGGATCAATTATACCCATAATCAACATTTTAGAAAACTTTTTCTGAGAAAAGTTGAGAGTTTCCATTACTTTGAAAATATGGCATTATGAGGTTCATTTTACGCTCGAACGATTGATACATTGGAACAAATATTTTTTTTCATAATTTTCCCATGTAAGGAACATTTTAAAGTGATGAAAAAAGATCATCAAGCTACATTTTGTGAAATCTTTCAAACAAAGTTCAATTACTCAAACAATTATTTTGCTTAAAAATTTTAAACTACAAGCATTGTTATTTTGCTCATTTTGGCACATTTTTCTAAAACATTTGATCTTTGTAAGTCATTCCAGTTTCGAGATATAGCTAAGGAATCAAGTATCCCCAGGGATCAAGTATCCTCATTCTACCCTATTTGTAGTGCCTTAAAGGCCATTACGCATGAAAACACCAATTGCTGTAATTTTTTTGTCTGTAAACACTTATTTTCACATTTTTCCGAAAATAAGGATGCTGCATACATTTAGGGGTTAAGTAATACTACGAAAAATTCAACAAGCTGAAATCATAAAAATGAATGGTTAGATGAAAGAATGATGGATTTTCAAACGCGTGATGCAAAACATTAATATTTCAGCACATAGAAACGAGATTTACAAGGTGTTTCTTTGATTTGCATTTTGTTGCATTTTACCCCAGACACCTAACTGAAATATAAAAATATTTATTTAAAAAAAATAAGTGATAGTTCGAAAACTATTTTTCACCAATAGTGTTGGTAAACATGAGGACACTAGCAAAAAGTTAGTAGGTAATATTATGAAGCCAATCCGTCATACTGGGTAAAGCTTTTTACGGCATCAAAAAATGTTAAAATTTGTACATTTATTGCTTGATTTTTCAAATTTTATATCAGAATAATAAACTTCAAAAGATGCAAGAAATTATGTCATCATCATTTGGTAATCATTAGAAGAGAACTGTATTACAAAACAATAAATTAAAAATTGTGTCAGTGTGGTGTTATATAAATGTTGCATTTAACCCCGCTGTTGCATGATGCCCGTTTGACGGTAAGTATAGTATAGTATAGTATAGTATAGTATAGTATAGTATAGTATAGTATAGTATAGTATAGTATAGTATAGTATAGTATAGTATAGTATAGTATAGTATAGTATAGTATAGTATATTTTTTTTTTTTTTTGTTTCGATTATAGTCGTTTTACCATCTTTATGGCATTCGCGACTTTATTAACGTTACAGTTGGCGGATCGTTATTGAAAAACTATCCGGTACAACCGTGTTCGATGTTTACTCTTGGGCTCGAACTCACGGACATCGGCTCAGGAGACAACAGACTTGCCAACTGAGCTATATCACAAGCCCATAGTATAGTATAGTATAGTATAGTATAGTATAGTATAGTATAGTATAGTATAGTATAGTATAGTATAGTATAGTATAGTATAGTATAGTATAGTATAGTATAGTATAGTATAGTATAGTATAGTATAGTATAGTATAGTATAGTATAGTATAGTATAGTATAGTATAGTATAGTATAGTATAGTATAGTATAGTATAGTATAGTATAGTATAGTATAGTATAGTATAGTATAGTATAGTATAGTATAGTATAGTATAGTATAGTATAGTATAGTATAGTATAGTATAGTATAGTATAGTATAGTATAGTATAGTATAGTATAGTATAGTATAGTATAGTATAGTATAGTATAGTATAGTATAGTATAGTATAGTATAGTATAGTATAGTATAGTATAGTATAGTATAGTATAGTATAGTATAGTACACAGTATTAAATAATCTTGTGCTTTTACATGTTTCAACCTGCAAATAAATGGAACAAGTTATTTCTACTAAATTTACATGACTTATGACGTAATGTAAATTCCCGAAAAGAGAAAAATGCCATTGTGAATTTACATGACCATAACAATAAAACCGTTCCTTCTCATTATTCTTTTTTAGTTTTTGAATTCATAAGTTATCAAGTTCTAGCCATCAGCCTTACAACAAAGCATGATAATGATTAAAAAGTTGTTCAAAATGTTTGTGCTTACTCGAAATTCACGAGCTCCACATTTGAAACAGATTTTTTCTGGCGCATCAAATCGAACTCGCTGCTTACCGGTCGGCCGTTCGGTGTTTGTTTGTGATACGATTTTGCTACAGGGTGTATCTAAATTTTCTTTTATGTTTCGTTCATAGTTTTTGGATGGATGTTTTTTTTTTAAATAATTTTCTTTTTCAATGTAGGTAGCATTATGTTCACCTAGAATGTTTTTTGAATAATATTACTTGATATTAATTCGTTGTACATTGAAATGCATTTGCAAAATGATGGGATTTGAGGAAGGGGTAATGAAGCGAATCATTTGTTGGTATGAATATTAAACAACTCAAAACGATTCACTTATATTTTTAATAGTCAATGAGCCTGATTTTTTAACAAACGCGTTTATACTTAAATCCAAGAACAAAGAGAGAAAAAGCTTTAGTTTGCTGAAATTTTTGTAACAACAAATTAAGAATATTGTTGACCATTTTCTGCGCTTTTTTTAATTCTTATCATAAGTTTGACTACTTTTTGTGCCATTCATTTTTAAATGTTAGATTTCAAATCGACCTTATCGGTTAGAGTTATTCTTATGTTTAAAAAAAGTTTAGAAATGAACAAGTGGGCAACTGTTTAGCTTAGAACAATATATCACTTCTATCCAATAATGTCTATAAATTTCTCTATAGTAATATACTATTTTTAGGTTTTTTAATTAAAGCGATAAAACATTTTTTGTTTCTTGTTGAAACTTTTTAAAAAAATTTCTTTTCAATTTTTATTTATTAAAATTGGAAAACAATAAGACACGCCCTGTGCGCGACTGCAATGTTTTTGATTTCAAACATCGTTTCATGCAAAAGTCATGTAAAATTACAACAAATTGACCCGAATGCGGAAACGCATGGTTTTTTTTCAGGGCTGCGTTATAGTATACAACACATCTGACCGAATTTTACATGAAATCAAATTTTACATGAAATGTAAAGCTCAGTATTTTTTTCTGTGTATAGTATAGTATAGTATTAAGGGCTTGTGATATAGCTCAGTTGGCAAGTCTGTTGTCTCCTGAGCAGATGTCCGTGAGTTCGAGCCCAAGAGTAAACATCGAACACAGTTGTACCGGATAAGTTTTTCAATAACGATCCGCCAACTGTAACGTTGATAAAGTCGCGAATGCCATAATGATGGTAAAACGACTATAATCGAAACAAAAAAAAAAATAGTATAGTATAGTATAGTATAGTATAGTATAGTATAGTATAGTATAGTATAGTATTGTATGATTCAGTATAATATAGCATCGAGACGCACCCACAGTATTGAATTCCTTGCTACGCTAAAACAGGGCACAGACACAATGGACCTTATATTTCCCTAGCTACTTATGGGACTACACATGAATTTAAACAAAAACTACACCAGGAAAGAGTAGAAGAACGTAAGCAGAGGTCTTTGCTAAAAGAGAACTGCTTAGATCTCCTTCATTAAGCAAAGCGTGAAGAAGTAAAGAAAGGAGATTGGCAGGGAGGTTGCCAAGGAAGCGAGAAGAAGCCCAGCTGCAGATGGGTTCACTGGAAATCTCAGTACTTCCCAGCAGGATGAGCAGATCGCAGTTGAAGGAGAAGGTGTACCAAGGGGCATTTGAAAATGTGGCCTTTTGGAGTCAGCTGACATGGTCGACAAAATGCAGCAGTTTACACATATCATTCAAACGCACATCAAGGCCTAGGTACCAAAATTGATGGTGCTCCTGTAGGGTGCCGTCAAGAAACAGACGGAGATGGTGCGGAAAATCGAGGCTGCTTAGAAAGACCAGGAGGAGGCTAAATTCCTTTTCTCAAGGACTTTCGAAGGAGTCTAAGCCGAGGAAAGCTGCGGAAGAGTTTGCGACTTTCCCGTCGGAAAAGATTTCTCCAAAAAAAGGCGAGGTTAAGGACTACGGGGATGCCAACCGAGAAAGCAGTGCTGGAGGTTGGCGAATGGTTCGTAATAAAAAAAGAGAACACAAAAAGAAAGTTCGTCAGAAACCAGAACCACCCCCAAAACCAAAACCTTACTGGGTGATGTCCAGAGTTGATGCCCTTATCGTGGAAGCGAAAATTGGCACTACTTATGTGGACTTTTTCCAGAAGCACCATAACAAGACGCACTCAAAAAGGCGAACTGCTCTTCCAGCTATAGAAGGATCCAGCAGTTAAGCGCAGCGCGTAAGCAGCAGCGCCGACTTCCAGGAGCTTGTTGAAAGCATCCTAAATGGGGGAAGCGACGGTCCGAGTTCTATCGCAGGTCGCATCTATTGAATGCAAGCACTTGGATGAGTTTACCACTGTGGAGGAGCTCAAGAAAGCACTCTCTAGCATAAATGGCATGAGCAGCGAACCAGTAGCTTGTTGTATTTAAATTTATTCTTATTACATTAGTCTCAGAATTGATACGTTTAAAGCAATTGGTAACAAAACTCATAAAAAAAACCCAACCCCATGTTCAACAGCGTGGGCGTATACACAGAATAAACGGAAAAATATCATATTATACTGAGCTTGCAGAACAAAAGAATAAACAATGCCAAGCGTGCAGGACCAAACCGAAACATCAGGCTGCATTAAATCGCTACTCCAGTCAGTGGCGAGTGGCGAGATTCCAGTGGATCAGGTTCCTATTACGGCCGCGTCCGTGTGGCCGAACCAGTGGCGAATCATCAACCAAGCAAGGTACCCCATTCTGGCCGCTTCAGGCTGCGTAAGATAGACGCACCAGTGTCGAACTCCAGGTTGAAAAAGCACCAAACTTGTCTGTACCAGGCTGCGTCCGATCGCCGCACTCGTGACGAAATTCCGGTGGACAAAGCATCATTTTCGGCAGCACCAGGCTGCGCCAGTGTCGTTACTCCAGTAACGAGATTTTAGTTGATCAAATTCCTATTCCTCCCGCACCCGTTTCGCTGCTTTAGAGGCAAGCGAGACCCCAAATTCCGGCTACGCCAGGTTGCATCCGTGTCGATTAACCACTGATGATATTCTGGTCAGAGAAAATACCAATTCCGGTTGCACCAAGCTGCGCCCGCGTCTGTATCAGTGCGCTAACCCCGGCATCGACCATTCCGGTTCATCAGCACCGTCTGGCAACGTGGTCCTTCAAGCATCGGCAATCACGGATGAGTTGTGCCGGTGAATACTTTTCAGTAATACCTCTTCGGACGAAAGAACAATAAATCATCGCATCCCTTCCGATTTCAAATCGAAGCATTCTGCTGATCATCCGACAAGACGAACGAAACATCAAGGAAAGAGAAACCGCTGTCAGCACATCGTAAAATTTTGAAAGCCTGTAAGTAGCACGCAATCTAGGGGAATATTGGATGGATGAGTTGGCAAAAAGTTAACCCAATAAACACAAAATTTATTATAATTTTATTTTATTCATTTATGGCTCCGACCACGATACGCCTTCACAATAAGCTATATTTAAGGCATATACAATTCCGTCTGGAAACGGTATCTTGACAGCAGATAGGTCTGGCTTAGCTGCTGGATGCATTAAAACGGGTCTATCTCGGAGCTATGTAAACGAAATAAAAATGTTGATCTGGTCACTTTAAAGGAAAAATTACATTAGCGGAGATGAAAGATCAAAGTTTTTGAAAAGGAAGTCTTCGCCGTAGCTGTACATAATCATGCAGGAAGTATCGTAGATCCATAATGCTGAACAGTTGACAAAATTATAGTAGCTGTTTTTGACATGACCATGCTCAGAAGAAGTACAGCCAAGCAGTGGCAAACTTAGGCTATGAAAATTTAGTATCCGGACACTTTATTTTGATGATAGCTACGTGAATAGAGCCCGGATACGCAAAACTTTAGTAGCGTTGTGTTGGTTATGAAATGGACTATCTTGCCTATTTTTGATAGATTTTTAAGTTAACGTGTGTTTGAGATAATTACGATGCAAAAAAACATGGTAAAAATAATTTTACACAAATTTGCTCCTTTTACGCATTTTGCGCCTCGAAAATTCTTCATTGTTGACTAGAAAGCTCATGAACTGTTGATTTTTTCTGATTTTTTTTTAAGGACCAAATGGTTAAGAAGTATAAGAAGCCACTCTAGGATCCCCACGAAGTTCAAACCAACCATCGGAGTGCAACCCTTGATCGTGAATATGGTAAAAAGTCTATGGTTATTGGGGATAACTGAATGAAGTCTCCTTAAATAATGCAAAAAATCCATTTCCGGCAGACAAAAAGTGTTGCCTGACTAGTAGACACCAAGTAAATAATTAATAATCATCAGTTCCAAAGATCGAAATCTGTGCATCCGGTTTTTACGCAATATGACAGATGTGTTCTCATGGAGAAAAAAAATTATGTTCAAACCGGATTTGAGAAATCAAATTCTTCGAGATGCCTACTCATGAAAAGGTTCCAACCAGATTACAATTGCTTTTTCCAGGTTTGTAACTGCCCGGATTCGAAATGATCATAGCCTTACCAGGTTACTGGTGGACCTCAAAAATTGCTGAGCTTCGTTCTAGCTACCTAAGAGCCAGGCGGCTTGCTAAACGGGCGAGAAACGATGCAGATAGAGGAACAAGAGGTGTGATTTATCGAACAGCCAGGGTGGCATTTAAGCGAGCTATTAGAACAAGCAAGAAGGACTGCTACAGAGCGTTGTGCCAAAGCGTAAATGATAACCCATGGGGCAAAGCCTATAGAATTGCAATGGCGAGATTCGGTGGCCCTAGGTCACCAACCGTGAAGTATCCGGAAAAGGAATAAGGAGATCCTTGCACATCTTTTCCCGCAGCATGGCCCAACGCAGTGCCCACTCTGGATTCCAATAAGCTTCTTTCATATGTCTAAAAAATTAGTTTCTATAGAAAGTTAGTATGTATAAAATTTCGGTTTAGTATCGCATGGGAAAAAGTATACAAGATTCATAAAAAAAAGCAAATTAGAGCAAATTTTGGCAGTTTTCCACTCAAAACTTCTAATCAAAACCACGTAGCTCACCTCATTTTAAACATTTAAAAAATTGCCTGTGTTCATTTTTATCAGGCAGAAAATAGGTCACCAGAGGTTTTAAGACTCCAAATACAGTGACGCATCTCATAAAGCTTATCAAAATTGTTCAAACTATTTTATTAGTAGTTTATTGTCTCCCATGAAGGTAAAACAAATTGTTCATAAAATGCTCCAGAGATTATGATACAATCGGTGGCCCTTCAAATAATAGAGGTGTAAGTGCTTAAATTATTAATTTTGAATTTTATTAACTAAGGGATTCTTTAAACTTCCAATTATCTTTTTTTTTCGTTTAATTGTCAGCCTTCTATAATTTAATTTAGATTTTTCATCCTCATACTTTTTGTTCTTACGAGAATTTTGTAACTTGGAATCTTAATGACTTACTAAATAAAACGAAAACTTTTAAACCTGTTTTTTGAAAGTAAAACTAAGAGTTCCATTTTTGAACCAGCAAAATTAAACTTGCTGTTCTAGTATTAAATTGTTCAAATAAAGCACTTGGTTTGCCTCCGACAAAAAAAACTCTATTCCCAAACTATCCCATGGATATCGTGAGAAAATAACGCGGTGGCATCCGTACCTATTTGTGATAATTATTCCCTAAATCGCACCCGGAGTGAAATATATCCCACTTGAGAATTGCATGCTGCCCAGGAATTCACGGCTGTGTTTTCAGTGCTTTGTGGCCAAATTAAACGACTCAAACGCCATACGCACCGGGGCTAAATAATGGAAAGTGTCAAGGAGCAAATTATGGGAACGCCAGATAACGTCAGTTCTCTCGTTCGTATACACAAGTAGTGCTTGTGGCCTTCCGGGAGGGGTTGGTTGTTGCTTGATGGGCCAACTTTTCCGATAGCAATCTTTGGGCGAGGGCAAATTATGCTCGCTATTTTCATAATTAAATATACATATATATTGGCTGCGATGCGCCCGCGCTTCTTTCGGTTGGGTAAACGTGTGTTCTGGGATTTAATATTTGTTTAATTTTTTTCTGTTGTGTATCGACAAAGAGTAAGAGTACCCCATTACGCACCCACGGAGTGCCGCGCCGCGTCCCATTTCTGTATATCATAAGTATCATCCCGTAGTTCACAGGCGCGGCAATCGAGAAGGAGAGTGGGAAAAAGCTGGGCGCTGAAACAGGGAATTTCATATTCGAGTGTTAGGGGGAATTCCTCTGAGGGTTTTTCAATTCACTCCTTATATTGACATTTATAACGGGGTCGACGTGTGGCACACAAACGATGTGTTTAAAGATTTCGGTGGCTCTTCCACTTCAACAGGCATGGGCGTAGGGATAAATTTTTAACTTTGGTGTAAAAATTATATCCATCATAACAAATTTTTATTCTATGAAACATTTTCAAATAAAATGTATGTTTATATAATTTTATGAAGAATTTTGAAGATTGACTCTAATGTCAAACTTTGAAATTCTAAAAATCCCATTTTCAGATTGTTTGAAGTTCTGATTTTCTGCCTTTCTGAAATTCTGACTTTTATACTTTCTGATTTTCTGGTTTTCTGTCTTTCTTTCTTTCTGACCTTCTGACTTTATGAATTTTTGACTTTTTGAATTTTTGACTTTCTGACTTTCTTACTTTCTGATTTTCTGATTTTCTGACTTTCTACTTTTTGACTTTCTGACTTTCTGACTTTTTTACTTTTTGACTTTCTGACTTTCTAAATTTCTAACAGTCTGACTTTCTAACTTTTTGACCTTCTGAATTTCTGACTTTCTGACTTTTTGACTTTCTGACTTTTTGACTTCCTGTCCTTCTGACTTTTTGACTTTCTAACTATAAGACTTTTTGACTTTCTGACTTTCTGACTTTCTGACTTTCTGACTTCCTGACTTTCTGATTTTCTGATTTTCTGACTTTCTGACTTTCTGACTTTCTGACTTTCTGACTTTCTGACTTTCTGATTTTCTTAATATCTGACTTTCTGACTTTCTGACTTTCTGACTTTCTGAATTTCTGAATTTCTGACTTTCTGACTTTCTGACTTTCCTACTTTCTGATTTTTTGACTTTCTGACTTTCTGACTTTCTGACTTTCTGAATTTCTGACTTTCTGACTTTCTGACTTTCTGACTTTCTGACTTTCTGATTTTCTGACTCTCTGACTTTCTGACTTTCTGACTTTCTGTCTTTCTGACTTTCTGACTTTCTGACTTTCTGACTTTCTGACATGCTGACTTTCTGACTTTCTGACTTTCTGACTTTATGATTTTCTGATTATCTGACTTTCGGACTTTCCAACTTTTTGAACTCCTGACTTTCTGACTTTCTGACTTTCTGACTTTCTGACTTTCTGACTTTCTGACTTTCTGACTTTCTGACTTTCTGACTTTCTGACTTTCTGATTTTCTAACTTTCTGACTTTCTGATTTTCTGATTATCTGACTTTCTGACTTTCCTACTTTCTGACTTAATGACTTTCTGACTTTCTGATTTTCTGAATTTCTGATTTTCTGACTTTCAGACTTTTTAACATTCTGAATTTCTGGGATTCTGACTTTCAGACTTTTTAACTTTCTGAATTTCTGGTTTTCTGACTCTCTTTCTTTCTGAATTTGGGACTTTTTGACTTTTTGACTTTCTGACTTTCTGACTTTCTGACTTTTTGACTTTCTGACTTTCTGACTTTCTGACTTTCTGACTTTCTGACTATCTGACTTTCTGACTTCCTAGCTTTCTGACTTTCTGACTTTCTGACTTTCTGACTTTCTGATATCTGACTTTCTGACTTTCTGACTTTCTGACTCTCTGACTTTCTGACTTTCCGACTTTCGGACTTTCTGACTTTCTGACTTTCTGAATTTCTGACTTTCTGACTTTCTGACTTTCTGACTTTCTGACATTCTGACTTTCTGATTTTCTGAATTTCTGAATTGCTGACTTTCTGACTTTCTGACTTTCCTACTTTCTGACTTTCTGACTTTCTGATTTTCTGACTATTTGACTTTCTGACTTTCTGACTTTCTGTCTTTCTGACTTTCTGTCTTTCTGACTTTTTAACTTGCGAACTTTCCAATTTGCTGACTTTCTAACATTCTGATTTTCTGACTTTCTAATTTTCTGATTATCTGACTTTCGGACTTTCCAACTTACTGAACTTCTGACTTTCTGACTTTCTGACTTTCTGACTTTCTGACTTTCTGACTTTCTGACTCTCTGACTTTCTGATTTTCTAACTTTCTGACTTTCTGATTTTCTGATTATCTGACTTTCTGACTTTCCTACTTTCTGACTTCCTGACTTTCTGACTATCTGTCTTTCTGACTTTTTGATTATCTGATTTTCTTATTTTCTGATATTTTCAATTTTTTGGCATTCTGACTTTCTGACTTTCTGACTTTCTGACTTTCTGACTTACTGATTTTCTGACTTACTGACTTTCTGACTTTCTGACTTTCTGACTTTTTGACATTCTGACTTTCTGACTTTCTGAATTTCTGATTTTCTGACTTTCAGACTTTTTAACTTTCTGAATTTCTGTTTTTTTGACTCTCTTTCTTTCTGAATTTGGAACTTTTTGACTTTTTGACTTTCTGACTTTCTGACTTTCTAACTTTCTGACTATCTGACTTTTTGACTTCCTGACTTTCTGACATTCTGACTTTCTGATTTTCTGACTTTTGACTTTCTGACTTTCTGACATTCTGACTTTCTGACTTTCCGACTTTCTGACTTTCTAACTTTCTGACTTTCTGACTTTCTGACTTTCTGGCTTTTCGACTTTCAGACTTTTTACTTTTTGACTTTCTGACTTTCTGACTTTTTGACTTTCTGACTTTCTGACTTTCTGACTTTCTGACTTTCTGACTTTCTGACTTTCTGACTTTCTGACTTTCTGACTTTCTGACTTTCTGACTTTCTGACTTTCTGACTTTCTGATTTTCTGACTTTCTGACTTTCTGACTTTCTGACTTTCTGACTTTCTGACTTTCTGACTTTCTGACTTTCTGACTTTTCGACTTTCCGATTTTCTGACTTTCTGATTCTGTGACTTTCTGACTTTCCGACTTCCGACTTTCTGACTTTCTGACTTTTTGAATTTTCGACTTTCTGACTTTCTGATTTTCTGACTGTCTGACCTTCTAACTTTTTGACCTTTTGACTTTCTGATCTTCTGACTTTCTGACTTTCTGACTTTCTGACTTACTGACTATCTAACTTTCTGACTTTCTGACTTTTCGACTTTCTGACTTTCTGATTTTCTGACTTTCTGACTTTTTGTCTATCTTACTTACTGATTATCTAACTGACTTGCTGACTTTCCTACTTTCTGACTTTCTGACTTTCTGACTTTCTGACTTTCTGACTTTCTGACTTTCTGACTTTCTGACTTTCTGACTTTCTGACTTTCTGACGCTCTGACTTTCCGACTCTCTTACTTTGTTATTTTCTGACTCTGATTATCTGACTTTATATCATTTCTGATTTTCTGGATCTCGGACTTGCTGACTTATTTTTTTTTTTTTTGCATTCAGAATTAGAAATTTTCTGCCTTTTTGACTTCTCGGCTGTCTGGTAAACTGATTTTTAATTTTCTGTTTTTCGATTATTGGCCTTTCTGAATTTTGACTTGCTGGCTAATTGTCTAACTGGCTTTCAAACCTGCAGATTTTGAATTCGTATCTTTCTTGTTTTTTGAATTTCTCTTTATGAGTTTTTATGATTTTCGTTCTGTTATACTGATTGATTTTACGGAGGTCTAATTTTTTGTCTGTCTGAATATGTGAATTTCGAATATTCAGACATTGAGAACCTCCTCAATTTTACTACCTCCATTCATTTTTAAGCGTATTATAGTTAGTGTAGCGTTTGCGATTAGCGTATTTTTGTTTAAAACGTGTTAGTTTTCTGATTTTTGTTTGTTAAGTATAAAGTGTAAAATATTTGATAAGTTATTTTTATCAGTAGCGATTTTCACAACATCGATAAAAAAATTAATACAATGATATCGCAAATTTCTGGTTTGATCTCATGTTAAATGGATAGTTACAACAATTTTTATTATATTTTCATTAGGCACATTGGTGTCAAACTTGTTTAAATTTTCAATTCAAAAGTTCAGTTTAAATGGGTGTCACACATCAAATTGCATCACAGAAAAAAAAGATTTAAAAATTATCAATTTGACCGATTTTTTTCAAACTTCTAGGCCATGAACACAAAAAGTGTGTGATCTAATAGTATATTTTCTTTATTCTAGTTCTAAACCATATTCGGATAATTGCTGATTTGACCCAATTCTACTCGAAAGATTTTGCGAAACATCTGAAAGCAGCTGCTTCTATACACTACTCACTTTTCCGCCATTTCTTTACATATTTTCTTAAGTAAATTTTCATGAGCATTAGTTTCATACTTCCTATAGTGTTATTTTTTTTAGCAAAAAAGAAATCTCCATAACATTTTTACAGAAATATTTATAAAAAAACCGACTAAGTTCTCAAGTGTCGAAAATATTATCATTTTTGAACACCGGAAAGTAAGCTCGCACTGTACGCACTGCAATATGATGTAGAACATTGTTGCTCAACTTTTTACTATAATTTGTTGACTGGGGGCGAACCGAGCACCATTGATCGGGTTACGATGAGCATTTTTTGCCTTTAAATCTAGCTGCTAATTCAACTCGTTGAAGTTAACTGAATTATAGAGCCAAAGCTTGACTAGTTAACATTTGACGATTTAGCCCATTTGTTAGGTTTTGGAGTGATAATCAGAAGACTCGTGTTCGATTCCTGGTCGAGGCGATTTTTTTTCATTTACCATTTAAATATAATCGATTATTTTGATTATTGCATTATACGGCCAAACAAAGCAACAGAAACATAATGTATGAGTAAATGTGAAATATTTGTATTTAACAAACAGACAAAAATTATTTTGATATTGCTTTGTTTGTTGGATCTGCGACCACTGTTTGGTGCAAAATGTATCGATCATGAAAGGTAAATGAAAAAAATCGCCTCGACCAGGAATTGAACTCGGCTCCTCTGATAACCTCTCTGACATCTCACCAATAGGCCAAACCGTCAGTTGAAACTAGTCAAGCTCTAGCTCTATAACTCAGTTCACTTCATCGAATTGAATTCGCTGCTAGATTCTACGGCAGAAAACGCTCATCTTGCCCCGATTAATGGTGCCTATACTGCCCCAGTGGGGGTTCTGATTATGCCCATACAATGACTGATTTTAAGCTTTCGGTAAAAAAAATTATAATGCATTTTTTCAGCAAGTTTCAGTCAATTAGAAAATAGACTTTTTAGTGTCTGAACACGATACAATGATGTAGCTCACATATTAAAGTTGTTTTTTTTGGTTCTTTGGGTGAAGCCGTTAAGCCTTCATCTTCCCTAAATTGATTTCAAATATTTCTTTTAGTTTCCAGGTAGCTTTATAAGTTTATCAGTTATCGAGTTATCAGGATCGATTTTACCCCTAAGGGATCTATTTTAAAAATTCCGCACAACATATCACCGAAACAACAAGTGACAGACAAAATCTGACGAATAGTTTGAACGCAGGTGAACCGAAATCTTCCAAAATCAGTTATTCCACAAAATCATAAAAGATGCATTCATGTCTGCACCCTTAAACGCAATTTCGCTGTATTCCATTAAAAATGTATCCCTCATTTTCCTCGAGCATTCAGCCAATTATTTCGCTAACGTTTCCCAGGCACAATTTCCGGAAACACCTTCGCCACTGCCCTAATAAAAACCGCGAGGCTAAAAACATTTCACAAGTGCGTTCGTGCGTGCGTGAGTGCCAAAGTCGCGCGATATTGCTTTTGGCGCTTTGACAATACCAAAAGGTAGCTTACCTATAGCTTAGCTAGCTCGGTACCAACACGTGTATTTGTTTTTTATTCTCTATTTTGCCGTGCTTCAGTTGGTAGAAAATTTGTCCCATCTCAGCGAACAAAAACATCAACAGACGCCTGGGTTTCTGTAACGCGCGCCAGGGCCAAAGTGCGTGTTCGTGATGTTTTTGGCGTACCACACTCGATGCTCGAATCCCCTAAACATCATCCTGCTCCCCCCAAGGATCGGAGACAATTTTGAATTTTAATGACATTTCCACTCGTTGTGTATCTCGTAATTGGATAACGCGCGGGTTGGATTTTTTTTTCTCCTGATTCCTTTCGGTGCTCTTTTGTTTGAGTACTTTGCACAAATGGGATGTTTCCAGTGTTTTCTATTTTTTTCTCCTATCAATCGATTGAACTCTGGATTATTCCACCACACCACGGGGTATTCAAACACATTTGCAGCATGTGTGACACATGCAGTTATCATTCGGAAAATGTTCAATTTAATTTAAACTTTACTGATTACTTCATCCGTAAGTGGGCTAAACGTATGTATGTTTGGCCAGAAAAAAAAGGGTTTGAGGTCCAAATTAAAATGGGAACAATTTGTCCAAATGGAAAACCAAATGAAGAAAGTTTCCCAATTATTAGTCGTGATTGCACTAGCACTAGGATGTAATAACTTTTTCTTAATATTATGGCTCGATGCTTGAACTCAAAACCATTAATGTAACTAGCAAATGCAATTATTTTTCAATTACACCGTAGAACACCTAAAATCTTCGCGTCTTAAGCAGGCCATAGATTACACAACATTTGCACAAAAGCGATGAAATTCGATGAAATTCTGTCGCTGTTAACACGATTTGCATCGTGTATGGTAATACTCGAATGAGCGCGCAAACGGTTTGAGTAAAATCGGTCGGGATCGAAATATTTTGTACAAACAACCCTCTGTGGCATAGTGTATGGTGCTGTTTGTACAAAATTTAAGCCATTTACTCAGCCCCAGCCGAGGTGGAGGTGGTTTTTGTTGTTGCTGTTGCTGATTTCACCAGCAATCGTTTGTGCTCGCGTGAAATATGTTTGTATCGTGTGTGGACGAGTATAGAATCAAACAATCGTCGTGGACTCATCGAATTTGTACAAGCTATTTGTACAAATTGGCCCGCTTTAGTGATGTCGAAGTTTCATCGAAGTTACGGTTTTCCACATAGTTGTACAGCGGAAAGTTTCTGTTAAATAATTTGGTTCCACGGAAGAAACAAAATCAACAAAAAAACATTTTTCAAAACAAAGTATTCAATTTTTCCATACAAACATAAAAGTTTACTCAAGTAAACGTCAATTAAAAATTCGGCAAAAATCGAGGATGAGATTTGAACAAGATATAAGTTTTTTGGACCCCAGGGTTTAAGAAATTCAAAATTGCCCTAAATTCCACTCAGTCTACCTTTGTAATGTGGTTTTGGCTCCTGAAAATTTATGTACATACAGTACCGTTCATAATTGTATAGAAATTGAAAGCACGTGCACTGCCACTTCGACTTTGAATTTCCATAACTTTTTACTCTGATGATAGTTTTTGATCAAATTTTCTGCGTTAGATAGATCAACGATCATACTATTATACCACAAAATTTGAGCTTTCTGGAGTTTGTGTGGACTGAGATACAGTAATTCTATGAAAACCGTACTTGTTGGACTTTTCTCATTCAAACTGGAATATCTCAGAAACTACGCTACATTTTTGATTGAAATTCTGCAGAGTGATTGTTGAAATATTAAGTTAGCATGTCTTAAGTTTTTGAAAAGTTCTATCGATGGGATCAAAAGTTACGCGAGGTTCAATATTTGGTATGTATGTTGATAATCCACCATGGGTGCACGGATTCACCGCAGTTTGACCAAAGTATGGATTCACCTGTATTCTTTAGATAACTCTCATATTCCATACCCGGCACCATGGCTTCGTGTGAGCTGTTATGAAGTGGATGTTTAACGTGTCAATGTAAGTATATGTTTGGAAGAGCAATTCAAACAGATACACAACCAGTACAAAATATATAACATGTTTACAGTTATACATTTACTACAGGTATTCCGGCATCCGTGTATATACCTGGCCAGCTGGCACCTGAGTGAACGGTCTCATTTAATCAATCAAAATATCAAATAATACAACCAAAAATGAACGATCTCACCAATTTGTTGTCATGGTTTTCATCTTTTTCCGTACGCGGGATGCATTTACTAATCGGCAAATGAGCTGACATGTCACCGAATGTTTAATACGCAGAGCACTCCACTTATATGCTTCCGCAGTGGATTACAACTCGGAATTCACCGAAACAAGATTTAAACAAGCAATCGTATCACTCGCTCCTGCCAAACGCAACACTATTATTCACGGCATTTTTTCATTTTTCTCGCCTTTTTCTCAAATTAGGATCTCCACGCCACGCGAGACACAACTTAAGCACGTCGGCAATCAAACATCGATTTTTTTCTGATTCCACAACCTATCAATTCAGCACTCTTTTCAAAAATTGAACCTTAACGGTTTTTTATTTCTAAATTTTCCGTGTTACATCTTACTTCAAGCCTATCGAAGCAGGCGCTGCTTATATTTCGACACTTATACCGTTATAGCCATTTCGATATTTTTCGTGCGAATTCTATTCCATCACATACTTCTCGAGCCGAACGGGAGAAATATCGCAACCAGGCACTCGAACATACGCACACCTAACCCATAAGCCCCCGTCAGCTCTTTATTTTTTTTCCAATTCCTGAATTTTCTTCTGATGTGGCGTTTTCCTCTTTTTTTGGCCTTTCCATTCAATATTTGATCCAACATGTTTCGGAAATTATTTCACGCGGTTCACTACACTCAGCTGCTAAACGGTTACACCCTTGCGTGCATTACTAATATTAACACTTTGCGATGCATCACCAATTTGCCATCAAAGTAGGCCTGCCACGTTTTACAACAAACGCATGAATGAAACAAAGGCTCCGCCACCAGTTTTTGGATTCCTAAATAACACCCATTTTCTCAACCTATTCTAATTAGTCTCCGGGCCACCTTTTTTTATAATCACTTTCTTTAAATTACACTCGTTCAGTACACCTTATTTCCGCGATGCTGCTGTTTAACACTTGATGCAACATTCATCACAAATAAAATAACTAACGCCGACGCACGGGAGTGCAGAGAAAAGTGTACCGAACCCGACGAATGCACGATGAAGACTGTGAGTTACGCGAGGTTCAATATTTTACGCATGAACCTAAAAATGCGATTTCTATAGAATTTTGGACGATTCATGAGAACAATATCGTTTCCATCCACAAATCAGTAAAAAATGTCTGGCCAAAGCAATGAAAAAAAGAAAAAAATGGAATAATGATCCATTTGTGTTTCGAAATCAGAATCTCGCGATATTGTTATGATTTTTTGGTTGTAATAGATTTACTGGTTGTTAAACATAAAGTAAAATTTTCCTGTGGAAACATTCGTCCAAAATTCAATAGAAACCGCATTTCTTGTTTCATGTCTGAAATATTGTACCTCCCTTAACTTTTAATCCCTGCGAAAGAACTTTTCCAAAACTTCAGACATGCTAGCTTTATACTTCAACAATCACTCTGCAAAATAAAAAATGTAGCGTAGTTTCTGATATATTGCAGTTTCAATGATAAAAGTCCAAAAAGTCCAATTTTCATAAAATTACTGTATCTCAGTCCACACAAACTCCAGAAAGCTCAAATTTTGTGTTATAATAGTGTGATAGTTGATCTACCTAACGCAGAAAATTTGATCAAAAACTATCATCAGAGTAAAAAGTTATGGAAGTTCAAAGTCGAAGGGGCAGTGCGCGTGCTTTAAATTTCTATACAATTATGAACGGTACTGTATGTGTACATAACATGCGCCTGGTTCAAAAACATCTGTCTGGGTTTCTGACATCAGTGATTTTTTGCAGATTTTTAAAGTAACGTTTACATGAGTAAATTTGAACTTTTAGGTTTGTATGGGAAAAGTGAATATTTTGTACTGAAAAATCAACATCATTTTTGTTTCTTCTGTGGAACCAAGCCTGTTAATGGTTTTTGTGCCAATTTATAAATTTTCTAAAGGAAATTTTTCGCTGAACAACTTTGTTCAATATCATAACTTCGTATCTTTTTAGACAAAAAAGTTATTAGCTGTTTAACAGGTGGATGTCTTTTTGCATTGATAAACAATAAATTCAATTGACACCGCTGCTGGGTGATTAGCGAGGTACTGCAAGACCTCTTTTCATGCAATACGTCATGGGGCATAAGCAGTGGTGTTAATTGAATTTATTGTTTATCAATGCAAAAAAAACAAACACTTGTTAAACAGCCAATAACTTTTTTGCCTAAAAAGATACGAAGTTATGATATTCAACAGAGTTGTTTAGCGGAAAATTTCCCTTAGGAAATTGATAAATTGGCATAAAAACCATTAGCAGGCTCGGTTTCACAGAAGAAACAAAAATAATGTTGATTTTTCAGTACAAAATATTCACTTTTCCCATACAATCCTAAAAGTTCAAATTTACTCATGTAAACGTCACTTAAAAATTCTGCAAAAAATCATAGATGAGTTTTGAACCAAAACGAAGCTTTTAAAACCCCAGGGTTTGAGAAATTCAAAAATGGCCCCTAATCGACTCAGTCTAACCGTACAATGTACATCGAGCGTGAAATTAACCTATGCCAAGCATGATGATGTAGTTGTTATATTTACATAGGAAACGTACTTAAATCATCGTTATTCGTCCATTGCGTGAAAATTTCCAGTATTTAGGTTAATGGAACTCAAAGTCGTGATAAAACAATTGATTCCAGAATGAAACATATTGAATAAAAAGCTTAGAATCTTTCCAAAACTAAAAAATAGATGCGAGAGAAAATTATTTATCAAATTTAGTAATTTTCTATGAAAAAACTCAAAACTTGCGAGTTAAATGATTCATTAGGACTGTATGTTGTGTTTTCTTGCGATATTTTATAATTTGGATATCGTTACCGATAATAACAATTTCCATGAAAATTGAGATATTTCCGCGGCAAATTCCCATTTTATGCAGAAACACAATTTAAATCCTATTTTTCTAAGAAGCTTATAAATCTAGGAATTCGAATTTATCCATTTGGGAATTGTAGCGTATTAATTACTGGCATACGAAATGATTTTTATGAAAATACTGAAAAATTCAGTACAAAGCTCGCTAATTTCCATAACATCTACGTCATCATTCAAAAATCCGACAACCAAAATGGCGAATGAAGTAACCTGTTATTTCGAAGAACTTTGACCTTTTTCCAGTTTATGCAACACTAAATTATGTCAATATGTACATACATATATCCTAATAAAACGGAATTAATTTTTTTCAAATTAGAAATATTTGACCACAATAAATTGTAACGATTTAGAACTTTTTCCAGGAACGGCTTTACTCTTGAATTAACTGAATTCTGTAATGACAGTCAGCCAAAAAAAGGGGTTGTATACATCTGGATTTGCCACTCACTTATTTATGATCGTTTTGGGAAAGTAGTTTATAATCATAATTTCTCTTGGCGTTGCCAATTGAAAAGCCGTTCTGGCCACGCACGTGTCCATTTCAACAGATGAGCGAACGCTTTCTCCGCAAGGAGCAACGCGTGCACGCACTTTCTGCATACATAAATAACAACCCGTACAGAAAACACAAAAACAGTTTTCCCGGTTTCTTTCCATATCATTTCACCAACCGAAAATGTATCTCTTTTCAGCAGAAGACTTGCTTTTCAATAAACGCGGCAAAATTGTTAATTTACGATTATGATTATGTTTACTTATTTATGCATCGATATATACATTTTTCCCAATCGAGCGTGTGCTTCTTCCATTCGCATTCGCACATCGATATTGGGTGATAGTGTCCCCTTGCCGTATTCTTTTTTCCTTTCCGGTGTAGATTTTGGCAAAAATGCTTGCTTCCGTCAGCACTAAATATTTCGCGAACGTCATTTTCATCCCCTCTGCCAAACAGGAATTTGGGAAATCTGGAACCGTCGTCGTCGTTGTCGTAGTTGTACCTAATGTCAGTGATTGCACTCTCTCGGATCGGAATGGCAGGGAGCGGCAAGTGACGACGACATCCGCCGGGAAAGTGTCAATTTTCAAAAATTGATTATTGCTGCAACATCATATGTATGAACGTGGCGCCATCAAGCACGTGTAGCATAGAACCAAAGTAGGTACCAGGGAACAACCGGGATGCCAACTGTTGTAGCTCGTGGATCGTGGCGGGAATTTTGACGATGACGTTGATGCCGACGAAGGGCCCCGAGGGAATGGCGAAGAATAGCGGGAAACCCAATTTTGCTAAATTGAATCCGATAATCTGTTTATTGTTTCGAAAGCAATCTCGGCGGTGTGTTATTTGAGACGGATATGTGCTCAAGATTGGATTTGAAAATTAGAAAGCAATTACGGGAAATCAGAAGTTATTATGTGTTGGGTGATTATGATATTGAATTGACAAAAAATGAATGTATACCCAGTTTTTGATGTTCTTAATGAAATGTTCATGTCTAAAAGACAGATAGCTTGTTTTATGTAATCTTAATCAGTGCTACAACTACAGGATCCGCGATTGAACTGATTACTTCGAAACTAATTATATCGTTGCACACGAAACAGTATTGAACGACCCATCGTCGCTTTGTTTACATTAAGTCTTAGCTATCATTGGATGTAAGTGTTACTTTTGTAATCAGGTGTTATCCGGAAAAATGGATCTCGAACAGAAACGTAGCGCTGTGGTTGCCTTGTTCCTAGCTGCCAAACGGCAGAAGGACATAGTTCGTGAGCTGTCCGATATAAGTGTGTGCCGAAGTTTTGTATACCGTACAGTCAAAAGATACCTGGAGACCGGAAGTGCCAAAAAACGGTATGGTGGGGGACGCCGACCTACTATGGAACACGGATCCTGACAGATAAACTTCAGACCAAGCCCTACAAGATCTAAAAGGTTCAAGACCTTACGGTGAAGCAGAAACAAGAACGGGTAAAAAGAGCGAAGGCGCTGCTGAAGAGGGCCGCGGAAGGAACGTTCAAGAATAAAGGGCGATACGGTCAAAATTTGGTCAATATCAACTTGACGTATTGTGTGTGTGTAGAATGTTGCTCCTATTTTGATTTTGGAATTCACTCTTCAGTTGTCAAAATGCCGTTCAAGGAAGAAGAGCAGCGTATCAAAATTTTGCTCGCGCATCGCGAAAATCCGAGCTACTCGCACGCAATGCTGGCAAAATCGCTAAAAGTTGCTAAATCAACCGTAATTAAAGTGTTTGGGGAACGTTTGTCGACAGCCAGGAAGTCTGGATCGGGGAGAAATCGAAAACCGGAAGCCGCTGAGACGACAAAGAGAGTTGCCGGTAGTTTCAAGCGAAACCCTAACCTCTCTCTCCGAGATGCCGCAAATAAGCTGGGTGTATCGTCTACAACCGTGCATCGAGCCAAAAAACGAGCCGGACTATCTACTTACAAGAAGGTAGTGACTCCAAATCGCGATGATAAACAAAATAAGACGGTCAAAGCGCGATCCCGGAGGATGTACACGACGATGCTGACGAAGTTTGACTGCGTGGTAATGGACGACGAAACCTACGTCAAAGCCGACTACAAGCAGCTTCCGGGACAGGAGTTTTATACGGAAAAAGGAAGGGGAAAGGTAGCAGATATTTTCAAGCACATGGAACTGTCAAAGTTCGCGAAGAAATATCTGGTTTGGCAAGCCATCTGTACCTTTGGCTTGAAAAGCAGCATTTTCATAGCTTCCGGGACTGTCAACCAATAATTTTACGTGAAAGAGTGTTTGAATAAAAGTCTGCTGCCTTTCCTGAAGAAACACGGTTGTTCCGGCCATGGAGTGGTACGCCACCAACAACGTGCAGGTGGTTCCCAAGGACAAGAACCCTCCCTACACGCCAGAGCTCCGCCCAATTGAGAAATACTGGGCTATTGTCAAGCGGAACCTAAAGAAGACCAAAAAAAAACTGCTAAGGACGAGCAGCAGTTCAAAGCAAACTGGCTTTCTGCGGCGAAGAAGGTGGACAAGGTGGCTGTACAAAATCTGATGGCAGGGGTTAAGCGTAAGGCCCAGCAATTCGGATTTGGAAAAGCGGAAGCCTAACTGAATATTTTTCCTGAATTTTAAACTAATTAAACTTGATACAAAAATTTAATTAATTTTTTGAAATAAACGATTACACTGATTTACACGCGTTTTCCCTTGACCAAACATTTGACCGTATCACCCTTTAAATCTATGAAAAGATCAAAATATGATTCGAAGTTTCAAATTTAAAGTTAAATTCTTATGCGCAATCTGAACTGAATTAGTATTGCCTTTATGATTTAAATATTTACAACAAAACTTGATACATTTTATTTTTATTTTTATCAGTTTCAAATTTGATCATTCAAGAAATCATGGTCATTGCAATTATTCATGAAACTTTTACGTTGTCAGTGATGCTGAATTGAACATATCTATTTGTTATATTCAAAATAATTTTCGTGAACTTTATCAAATATGAACTTTTGAGGCCTTCTATTTTGAAGCTGGAAGAATTTAGTTATAAAAATTTATATCATTGACAACCAGAAGGTGGCACTGTTGAAAAAAAAACTTTTTTAAATTCAATTGAATCATCATCAAGGTGTTTTTAATTCATCTTCTTAAGTTCAAATGAATATATTTTTCATTATCAAGAATTCAAATTTCAAGCTGTGACTAATATTTCAAATTTAAGATTATAGAGAGGAGTTTTTTATTCAACACTTCAGTTGAAAATAAACGAAATAATTGGTTATATTTATTAATTAGAATAAATATTTTTATCATTTTGTTTAGCAATTTTAAATGCTGGGTTATCTTTGACCAAGGTCTAAATTCTTCTAAGAATTGGGTATAAATCTTTATTTTAACCCTCATCCGCATTAGGGTGTCATTTTGACACCATTGCAAGTTTGAAGGCTTGTAACTTTTTTCAGAAGCTTCAAAATACAAAAATTTCTTCGGGGACCCTAAATGAATTCAAAAGTTCTTCAATATTGCATCTTTACTTTTTTTATGGACGAACCCTGGAAGCCTGGACAAAAAAACTCCCTTTTCCGACTTTTGGTGTCATTTTGACACCACAAAAGGAAAATCTATTTAAGTCGTTTGAATTATTATGAACTTCATATAAAACTTATATCAATAGAAACCTTGTAACGTCAGTAAAATATGTTTAGAACATTCTATACAGCTAAAGTTACAAGTTTTCTCGTTATTCAGCATGAAAGAAAAAAAATCTGAAAAAACATGCCTCACGAAAACTGCTGTAGTTCATATGTTACACGTGTTTGTTTGCTCTCCGAGTAGGTACGGTGGGTGGTGATTTGGTCAGAGAGCGAAGCCGACAGACGAAATAATGATGCGTGTCGTGACAAGCAAATGTAAACTACTCTCAATAGAAAATTTCCAACCAAGAAACGTACGACACCCATCATTATTTCGTCTGTCGGCTTCGCTCTCTGCCCGAATCACCGACCACCGTACCTACTCGGAGAGCAAACAAACACGTTTTGCTGGACGAGGTGCTTGTAGTTCTAGAAATTCAGGAATGATTTTATGTTTATAATTTTCATATTTTTGTGAAATCTCACAGCGTGAATTGCAGCACCTCACTAGAATGTAGATTAAATGTGCTTTCCAATGAATATACTCTTGGTTGGTCCAAACAAAGTAAGAGCACTGATTATCCGGGTACAACATGACGGTGGACCACAAAAACAGATGAAATTTCAATTTGTAAAAAAATCGCGCAAAGTAGTGAACTTTGAAAAATTCCAGTAAATTCAATTTTTGTTGCATTAAAAATCTAAAGACAGCAAAATGTTGGAATTTTAATACATTTTGTAGTCATATTTTTTTCAAAACTCTACCATCGCTCAAACAGTATTTACTAGCAATCGAATGAAAAGTAGGTTTTTTAGACCACTTTTTTTAACTTTTTGTGACCATTTCATTAAAAAAAATTTTAAAAAATATTTCTTGTCTTCATGATGTAGGCATTAACTTCAGCTTTCATATGCATAAGGCAAATATTTTTTTGGACGTGTAACATATGAACTACAGCAGTTTTCGTGAGGCATGTTTTTTCGGATTTTTTTTCTTTCATGCTGAATAATGAGAAAACTAGTAACTTTAGCTATATATAATGTTCTAAACATATTTCACTGACATTACAAGGTTTCTTTTGATGTAAGTTTTGTTTAAATCGGTCTAACACGCCAAAAGTTATAACGATTTGAGCTTGTGGTGTCAAATTGACACCACAAGTGCTGATTAGGGTAATGAAATCTAATGCGGATGAGGGTTAATCTGGTGTTATATTTGATGTATTTGATTTCGGTGCACTGATTGTCATATCCAAAGTTTCAAATTCTGGTTCAAGTTTAATTTAGAACCGTAATGTTTAATTTTTTTTTAATTTTTATTAATTAAAGGAGATTTGATTCTTTTATTCAATGTTCCGCAAATCCTGGCAAAAATGAATCGAAATCCATAGGTAATAGGTCTATTCACTAATATAAGTTCTCATTTTACAGTTATGAGTGTCAGACAAGGAATATTTAAAAAGTTTATGCATTACCCTACAGTTAATTCATACTTGAAGGAGCGTTTTTATTATTTACTAGCTAATTTTACCCGGCCTTGCTCGGGTTCACATAAAATATCAATCGAAATAAGTCGTTTGACTTTTTGAAATTTTGAAAGCTTTGATGATGAACATCATAACAAATTGGACCATGTTTGGCCATGTGAGCTTTGTAAGTTTGTTAGTCTTCTTAAAATTTTAATTGAGATTATTAGCAATGTTTATCGTTTTCATATTATTGAATATCTACACCCATAGAAGAGGTTGCAAAAATCCAATGCCTATTTAGCACATCTCTGTGCCGATAATGCGCTGAAATGTGCACTGTGCCGAAGATGATATGTTTGAAAAACCGTAACTGGCATAAGGACTCGGCTCCCAACCAAAACGATGCATGACCACTACATTCAAGCGAAACAAGAAAAACATTTTATGGGATTTCCTTCCTATTGGATAATTCATCCCAGAAACAAGAAAATAAAAATATAAACTACAGCGCCCGTAGGGAGAGTCGAACTCAAATCACCAATTATATCGTCTTGCAAGTCCGACAGCCTAACCAGTGTGCTAGTAGAGCTTCATGAAGGACGAGGGCTATTTGTCATAGGCTTTCTGCCACCGATCTATCAGAAAAAAAACGCACGACGGAGGCTTCCCGGCGTTTGGCCTCCTTTCAAGGTATTCCTTTGTTTTGCGTTGGAAACGGGAAAGGGAACGGGAGTGAAGGAAACGGGAAACCCATTGAATGAGAACTGTGCTTTGCTTACTGCCTGCTATTACATACACACGCTACATATACACAGCTGCTAAAGCCGGGCAGCTTGGCCGGTGTGGTTGTTTGCCGTTGAATTGAAGCAATGTTTTTGTTGTTGCTTTTGCTACATACACACGCACAGCTTAGCCGTGGTTGTTTGCCCATGGATTGAATTGAAGCAATGTTTTTTTTGTTGCTTTTACTGCATACACACGCACAGCTTGGCCGTGGTTGTTTGCCGGTTGATTGAAGGGATTGAATTAGAAGGATGTTTTTGTTGTTGCTTTTGCTACATTCACACGCACAGTGCTCGGTTCGCTGGCTGCCTGGTGTTGGCGGGTATTTATTTCCATCCTTCTTCGTCTTGTGATGCGATAGGGAGGGACGTGAAAGCGTTTTTATTTTGTTTCTTTCAGACATACGCAATTCGGTTAACTTGGGAGATTAATGCCGGTGGGAGCAAATCGAATCAGCACCGGTCGCGTTATCTTCTTGTACCAAAGATGCTATGTAATTGACTACACGCCATTGGCACAGAGGCTGAATTTTGGGTGTAATACACCCATAGAAGAGGTTGCAAAAATCCAATGCCTATTTAGCACATCTCTGTGCCGATAATGCGCTGAAATGTGCACTGTGCCGAAGATGATATGTTTGAAAAACCGTAACTGGCATAAGGACTCGGCTCCCAACTAAAATGATGCATGACCACTACATTCAAGCAAATCAAGAAAAACATTTTATGGGATTTCGTTCCTATTGGATAATTCATCCCAGAAACAAGAAAATAAAAATATAAACCACAGCGCCCGTAGGGAGAATCGAACTCAACTCACCATCCATATGGTCTTGCCAGACCGACATCTTTACCAGTGTACTATTTGAGCTTCATGCAGGAAGAGGGATATTTGTCATAGGCATTCTGCCACCGATCAATCACAAAAGAAACGCACGACAGTGGCTTCCCAACGTTTGGCCTCCTTTCAAGGTATTCATTTGTCTTGCGATGGAAACGGGAAAGGGAACGGGAGTGAAGGAAACGGGAAACCCATTGAATGAGAACTGTGCTTTGCTTACTGCCTGCTATTACATACACACGCTACATATACACAGTAGACTGGCCCAAATTTGTAAGGGATGATTTTTACAACATTTTTTTCAACGCGGCACTCCCTAGATTGGTGCATTTAGGTGAAAAAATGACTTTCTGAAAGTTTCATGTCATTTGGCAGAAGCACGAGCTGGCGCAAAGGACTTGAAATTTGTATGGAGATTTTCGGTAAAATGTATGAAAAATCGCCATACTTTCACTCTTTTTGCTCTAAAATATGTTTCCAGTATGCTAGAAAGCTCAGAATTTCAGAAATTGTAGTTCAAACAATGAAAAACAAGTTTGTAGAAAATTGTGACGCGATACGAGTTAACTGTGATGAGTTATTCGCAAGTGAATGTGTGATTTTTTTGCATTTCATCGAAATATCATGAACGGGGTGGATATAGGTGGGTTATTAGTACAAACTTGATCGCATTGTCACACAATGAGAATAACAGATAGAAAGTTTGTGAATGCAAGAAGGTCTAAATGCCCCACAATAATGTTTGTCAGAGTTTTTTGAGGTCAGAGCAACTTTGCTGAGGACACAAACTTTCCATTTGTTATTCTCATTGTGTGAAGATGCGATCAAGTTAGTGCGATGCCCATACACCGTTCACGATATATCAAAGAAATGCGAAAAAAATCACACATTCAATTGCAAATAACTCATTACAGCCAACTCGTATCGCGTCACAATTTTCTACAAACTTGTTTGTCATTGTTGGAACTGTAATTTCTGAAATTCTGAGCTTTCTAGCATACTGGAAACATATTTCAGAGCACAAAGAGTGAAGTATGTCGATTTTTCATACATTTTACCGAAAATCTCCATACAAATTTCAAGTCCTTTGCGCCAGCTCGTGCTTCTGCCAAATGACCTGAAACTTTCAGAAAGTCATTTTTTCACCTAAAAGCACCAAACTAGGGGGTGCCGCGTGGAATATAAGGATTTTTTTTGTTATGGGCCAGTCTAATACACAGCTGCTAAAGCGGGGCAGCTTGGCCGGTGCTTGTTTGCCGGTGAATTGAAGGAATATATTCTTGTTGCTTTTGCTACATACACACGCACAGCTCGGCCGTGGTTGTTTGCCTGTGGATTGAAGGGATTGAATTAGAAGGATGTTTTTGTTGTTGCTTTTGCTACATTCACACGCACAGTGCTCGGTTCGCTGGCTGCCTGGTGTTGGCCGGTATTTATTTCCATCCTTTTTCGTCTTGTGATGCGATAGGGAGGGACGTGAAAGCGTTTTTATTTTGTTTCTTTCAGACATACGCAATTCGGTTAACTTGGGAGATTAATGCCGGTGGGAGCAAATCGAATCAGCACCGGTCGCGTTATCTTCTTGTACCAATGATGCTTTGTAATTGACTACACGCCATTGGCACAGAGGCTGAATTGTGGGTGTAGTTTTTAGGTTGCTAATAGAAATTTGAAATAATTTCCCTTGAATGCTTATCCATTCTATCACGAAAAACATTTCAATCTAAGGTTGCCAGGTTGTCCGGATTTATCCGGATTTGCTAGAACATTTGAATCAAAATTTGAGGTAAGTCCGCACTGGCCCGATTTCCCGGATTTTGTTGCAAAAAGCCCGGATTTTGCCGGGATTTATTCACATCATTTTTAAAAAGTAACATAAACTGAGATTTTATGATTATTATAATTTTTCATTTTTACGTTCAAAAAGAAGTTTTGAATGGCAAGTTTTAGAAATAATCATGATTCGTGTTTGGAAGCTAGATACACAATTTTAAATCTGCTGATTGTAGAAAAAAATATTGCAAGTATATTTTTCGCTATTTTTACTGAATAATTCCGCGGTTTTGACCAAGTATGCCCGAATATTGCCAGGATATCGGTTTGAATATTTTGAAATCAAATGCTGGATTTGGCCAGGTTTTTCGATAAAATAGGCTGGATTTGTCTGGTCCCGATACCGCAATTCTGGCAACCTTATTTTACACTCCCCATTTTTTAGAAAGCTTGAATTGAATTACCATTTTTTTTATCAAATGATAACACTTCTTTTTATCTTTTCCAAGGGTTATCTAGTGGAAATCCCATGTAAACAAATATTAACGACCTTTTTTCAAGATCCTCCCGTAGAATGGAATACCCATTCAAGTTTTGTTTTGTACTTAGAAATTTCTAAATAGATTTCCGCTGACACCTTATAAATGACTTCCTCTGCATGTTTTCAATGTGCTTTTTAAGTTTTCTTATAATTGGATGGTAGAATTAAACACATCAATGATCAATAATACTTTAAAATTTAAAAATTTACAAATGAAATTGAATTGTACAAAAATAAAAACTTCAGTTTAAATTACCAAAAGTTTTGTGCGTTGGATTTGGTTTTAATTTAATAATTAATTGGTTTAGATGTCTAATTCCTATTGTAAATTCGATTCTTACACGGCAATCAAAGTGTTGAGATCGCAGCCTTGAACTTACAACCTTCAGTTTTATTAATTGTTTCCCTATGAGGAGTTCCGAAAGTATGAAAATGGATGGTTCCTAAATGCTAGAACATTAATTTTCAGTCCAAATAGTTATTCAACTGAAGAAGTCAATTCATAACGAACATGAATTAATGTATTCATAATTTACACACTTCATATTCTAGTAGATTCTCAACGACTGTTCTTCTCAATATATTTCAAACAGGCGAGTAGTTCTTTTTATCCTAAATGAAGGCTCATTATTGCAATCAAACGCCTCGCACCGGTACCACGTGCTTTGAACAGTAGAAGGAAAAAAACACCCGCCAAAATTTTTCCTTCCAAGTTTTTTATGCTCAGCAAGCTTTGATTTGCTTTCCAGTACACGTGAATTTTGGATGGTCGTTTCTAATGCCCATGGTGATGGTGAAAACAATCCCGCCAAAGGAAACGAAAATCGGCTCCCAAATGGGTGCCATGACTTTTGATTCGTGTGAATAAAACCAAAAGATGTATGGGAGGGTCCCTTTTCTTAGGTGGGAGGGACTCATAACTATTACTAAAACCTTACCATGGTCCAAACACATAACTGTACCAAATTTCAGGCTGATCGGTTAAGCGGTGTGGATTTGTATAAGGTGCATACAAACAAACAAACATATATAGTCCAACTCATCTTTATATATTAGATAGATAAAAAAAATTTTTAGGTCTATTTACTGGAATCATATTAGCTATTGTACAAATATTACTGACTTCGTACTTGTCAATGATACTGGTCTTTTCGTCTAAAAAAATATCTTTTTGGACTCTAGGGAATGAATCTATAACATACATTTTGGAAATAATTTTGTCATAAAAAAGTCATTACCGTACTATTGATATACTGGAAGTATTATTTTTATTATATTTTTTTCATTGCATCCGTTAAATAAAATTGAACCCAATTTTCGAGTATCCGAGATTTATTAAGATGTGCAAAAACATCGGCGGTGGTATATTATTTTGCTGGTGAGTTATTGCAAATCCAATAAAACTTTGTTCGCGCGAATTCCAACAGAACCGTGTTGGAAAACTACTTCGAAATGATTAAGATGGGCCTAAATAAACCCGGAAAATCAATATAAAAACTAAATTTGGTTTTAATTGCAAGATAGTGCTGCCATCTACGACTTGAAACTGGGAAAAACGATACCTGAAAAAATCGTTTGTTTCATCATTTCACACCATGTTACTGAAGAAATTAGGCAGTTTGATAAAATATTACAGCTCAAATGTCAAACTGCTAGAGGACAATTTCTTAAAAATCCCTTTGAAACCTATGGAATACTAGAAAACACCTAAAAATGCTGTCAACTATTCAAACAGTCCGTAGAAGCACTATCATTGGCAGCATCATCATTTTAGTTCCATATGGAACTTCTTGCGAACTTTTTAGTTTCATGCGGAACTTTTAGTAAAAGTGATGGCGAAATATTTTCCCAAGCTTTTTTTCACATTCGCAGAAATTTTTTAAGAAGCTTTCTAGTAATAGTTTGAGCACACACGTTCATCCAGATTTTTCACCAAAAAAAGAGGTATTTTTCCTTCGTCGATGATGAATAAGACATTAATAGGTGGAGGGAGACACGTTAAAAAGTAAAAAAAAATTGCAAATTTTTATTTATCAACAATGTCCATAGCATGTAAATTTAAGTTATATTCACAATCTTTCTACATGCAAAGTTTTTACGTTTTCAACACCAGTAGGAAAAAAGAAACTCCTATTCCAAAAATTCTTTCGAAAAAAGCACTTTCAATAGTTCAACAACAGCTGGTATCAAAGGCAGACTATGGCGATAGGAAATTCATACATAGGCAAGGCACTGTAGAAATGTGGGCGGATTGACCTCATAATTTTCCAAATGGATTTTCTACCGTGAAAAACGTATTACCACACGTTCAGAGGGGACGTGGTCTAAGCCCTCGGATCCCTGGTCGTTCCTCTGGGGATCAGTGAGGGTGGGTACACATGACCTTCTTTTGTTGGCTAGCTCGATCTTGATCTCACGAAGGACCTCAAGGTCGGCTTTGTGCCTACTTTGGACTCCCAAGACTCGGATGCGATCGTGTTCGAAAAAAGGACAATTTAATAGATTCAAGTGCGTGATTTATTTCGTGTTATAATTCTGTGTGATGTGTGAGATGTGTATGTGTGTGTATTTTACGTGTGGCGATACGCTCACCGTTTTGTGCAGGCCTGCGGCTTCGGAACGTTCTCTTGGGCGGTGATGGACTGGCGAATTCTCGGAGATTGCTTGGTGGATGGCTGGAGGTCGTTTGAGGCTGGTTGTGGCTTAAGTGAAGCTGACCAATGATGCTGACCAACGTAATGGGCGTTACTTGGCGGGAAATTACCCTACGTTGAGCTAGGCCAGCTTGATGGGTTCTTCGGGGCGATTTGGCACGGTTGAACTTCTCTGGGATCTCTGATCGACACTCGGAATGGTTCTGGTTTGCCCGGTCGGATTGGCGTCCCCCGAGGACACCTCCAGTGGACCATTCCGGTTACCTGGGCAAGTAAATCGGCTTCGGGACACAATTTGCGATGTCCGTGTGCTTATTTTCGGAACAAGTTACGATCCGGGCTACTTTTCTTGCACAAAAACTTTTAACCGGCACTCCGCGAGTCACAAAGCGCCTGAAAGTTGGCAATGGGCGCATGCGAGGCGTTCTGCGCGAAGTTACCTCCCGAAAGAGGTCATCTCTCGGCTTTCTCTTTCCGATCAGTCCCCTAAGATTTTTCTTCAACCCACTGAACTGAAATTCGCCACCTTGTGATGTCCATGATGGCTCTAGATATGGTGATCTCAAATGCCAAATCGCCATTCCGCCATATTGAAAAAAGTTTTGACAGCTGGCTGTAGTGTTTACGAAAAAAGGGGTCCAGGGATGCCAGGTATTAGAGATAAAAAATCAGATGGCAAAAAAGTGTGTGTATGTGCACAAGCCAATCGTAAACGAAAGATCAAAAGATTTAAAACCGTACTTGGGTTTGGTTTATTTTATTATATTTAAATTGAGTTCTCGGAAAAAAGCAATGATATGAATATATTGAATGTATTAATTTGTATTCTAATCACTTTTTTTAAAATAAAATTACAATACAGTTCGGTCTATCCGTATGATCCGAAAAAGAAAAACTTTTCATTGACCGTTAATTATGAGAGAAAGTATCTTAAAGGTTGGAACAAACAACCAAAACCCTAAACCGGATGTTGCTTGCTCCTTATTCTTGTTACCTTATCCAAAGAGCTATTTTGTTTCCCTTTAATCGAAAAGTGTTGGATGCAAATAAAAGTAAATCGGTTCTGCTAAAGGAATGCTATAAATTCTGCTCATGATAATATTCATGATTAAATGATAAACGATTTTATTATTCGAAATTTTATTTTCAAATAACTGTTGCATCATGTAAATACTGCCCAAGCCTTTTTGAATATTAACATATTCAGTTAATATACCTTCACCACCACCCACGAGCAGCGCTGAGCTGGAGCTTTGCTGCACTTGAGGATGACTGTTGAGGATGATGGATGAGCAATTGGACAGCATCACCTGCAGAATCCTTAAGAGGCTCAATCCATCCCGGACAATCAACAGTATGCAGTGGATCGAACTGATTCCCCAACCCACTCATCGGACTTATCCTCATGCTGCTCAGGCGCCTAACGTTGCGCCTATTTTCCTATTTCAGTTCATCGGTTCCCTCGTTCAAAAGTGCCAAAAACTTCATCTGGTTTTCCCAAATGCTACCCATCAGATCCGGATTACTCGATTGGATCTTCTGGAGCAGCGATGGCAACAGACGGGGGTCCTCCTGAAGCAGCTTCTTCATCTCGATGAAGATCGGATGTTCCTGCAGGAGGGCCAGCCGCTTCTCGGACGATGGAATGTAACGCCTCGCCATGTTACCATCCGATTCGATGACTTTCTGCTGCTTCTAGATAGCTCTTGAAAGAAAAAAGTGTTGAATAAGCATAAATTTGTCATAAGTAATGCAAAATTAATGTTACTCACCGCTACCGACAAAGCTGGCACCGTCGTTTATAGGTCCAACTTCTTCCAGCTTTGCTTACCAGCCCGGAACTCAGCCGGAAGATTTTGTTTCGATTCTATGAATTTTATTTGCAAAAATCAAGGCGAAATATTTGTCTACGCAATATCTTGGTGATTGGCAAAACTTCGTGTTTTACAAAAAATCAGAGCACCTGGCATCCCAGCCAGCCAGCAGCCAGCCGAACAGCCAGCTGTCAAATTCGGCTCCTCCTCCGCATCCAACCCTCGTCTACTTTTTGCCAAAGAGAGACCACCATATCTAGAGGCATCATGGTGATGTCCATGTTTGTGATGTTATACGTATTGTTTCTTAACATAGCCCTAATACTTAGCCATTTTTTCGAAATAATTTGAAATCAATTGCCTGACTTTACACCTATCAAAATAAATAATAAAATTAAACAATTAACATAGAAAATAGAAACAAAAACTAACATGCAACAAGACAAATGTTACAAACGGAAACAAACGTGCAATCTGTTGATTTTCTGAAATTTTGATCTCTGGTTTCAGTCAAATAATCTAAAATGCACAAAACTTCGATTATCGAAACAATACAATAAAACACACACTATTTAGAAACAGATTATAACTCCCTACTGTGGAACTTGTTTCAGCAGATCTTCAAAATTTGATTGTAACGGGAACAGCAGCGGCTTGTTAACGGCCCACATATTTAGGTATGTTCTCTTTTTGGGCTGCAATTTAAAAGAAACGTTATCCAAAGAGATACAGATGTCACAAAAAAACTTTGATATTTAGTTCGTAAACTTGCGTTTAATTTCAAATGTTGCGCTTTCGACACGGGAATTATGGACTATTCACACGGTGATCGTCGATTCATTGTCTGTGGGTTTATGGTGTGCAAAGTTGAAGACAAGGACAATTTCTTTCGTATGACGGCCCTCATTTCATAACATCTGTTATAATATTTGAATCATGTGGTTTACTTTTTTTCATCCCGCGTACTTTAGAAGCGTAATCCATAAATGATTTCAAATAGATGTTTTAAATACCAATGAATCAGAAAACAGCCCTGGTACAAAGGTAACGTGCTCAGCTTTCATCTCGCAGGTTCAACGCCCATTAATGGTACACGCTCCTTTTTTTAAACTCAAAATTAAGTACGACCGAGGTTCAAAACATAGTTCGATTCTATGAACTTAAAGTTAAGTACCCTTTTTCCTCCTCGCGATTGTTCAAAATGGAGTTCGAACTGCGAACTCAAAACTAATCCCATTCGTGCCATTTTTGCCGAGCCGCATTTCAGGTAGCTACGAACAAGGGCATAAAAAACGGTTCAAAAAATGGTACTCGCTTTTGAACTTAGTTTTGAGTATGCTTGTCAGAACTTAGTTTCGCTATTGCCCAATCAAACTCAAAGCTGAGGGCTGCCACTAAAGTGCTGTTTGACCGTGGTCAAATCATAGTTCGATTGTATGAACTAAAGTTGAGTTTCTTTTTTCCTCCTTGCGATGGTTCAAAAGGAAGTTCGAACTGCGAACTCAAACTAATCTCATTTTTCCTTCGGCGAAGGAGCAAAACTGAGATCGATCTAATGAACTAAAAATTGAACCCTCCTCGCGTGTGTTGAACTGAAAGCACTTAGCGAGTTCGGCTGCGAGAACTGCATTTTGGGTAGCTACGAATAAAGGCATAAAGAAAGTTCAAAAAATGGAACTCACTTTCGAACTTAGGTTTGAGTATGCCAGTCAGAACTTAGTTTTCGCGTTTGCTCAGTCTTACTCAAAGTTGAGGGCTGCAACTGAAGTGCTGTTTTGAACCAAAACTACTTAATTTTGAGTTTAAAACAAGGAGCGTGTAGAAAACTTTTTCTTTCATAAATTTTTAAAGTGCTCTGAAACTTTTTTCCGGCCAAAACTATCTTCACCTCATTCATGTAGAAGGAAGCGGAATGCTTTTAAAATGTGATTCAATATTTCAAGTATTTTTTGAAAAAAAGATCTGAGATTCACTTGGAACGATTGCGATAGAAAGTTTTTTCAATCTAAGAGCAAAAACCAGCTTCTCGAAATGCTCCACCATCAAGGGCCCAGCCATGTTCTTCATTAATTTTTATAAACCGTAACTAATGCCTCGTCGTGCAGTCAAACCTGCAAATGTCGTCCTGCACATAAAAATAAATAAATATACACAAAACAGGAGCATTCAAGGAGGAAAGCATCAAGAAACAGAAAGGAAAAAAAAAGCTGTAAGATCCACTATAGCTCGAAAGATGATGACGAGAAAACTGTCCTGAAGATAACGATCCTTTTTATGAGCATTTAAAATTCAAATGAGACTGAAAGAGAAAAAAATAAAAATAATTGCCAACAAACAGCATCAGCGTGTGGTGGTGGCTTTCAGGAACAAACACCCTGGGAATGATGAAACGCAGCATCTGGAAAGGGGACACGAACATTTTCCTTCAGGATACTTTTCGCCACCCGGATTTTTCATTTTTCGTTAACGTTGAGCTGATTTTTTTTTATATATAAAAAGCCTCTATATGCATGAGTGTCTGAAACTGCCAACACGAGCGTTTGGTGCAAATTTTCCCGGAAACGATACGCCGTAATAAACATATCTTCTGGCAATTCCCGCAATTTTCACGAGCGCCAAGTAATTACTATTTAATTTCTGGGATGCCCATATACGGTAGAGTGCTCTTCCCAAAATTGCCACGAATAACGAGACGATCCATCTATCGGAAAGTGCATCGTAAAATAATTTTCAGTGCGTTATTGCTGTTTGTTGGTGTTTTTGTTTTGGTTTCGGAATATGCCATCATCTGCCATCCGGGGCGGCAGGAAGATTTTCCTTCTTGAAAACCGCCAGGCAGCTAGAGATGAGTGCCATATTTCAACCGGGATTTACGATTTGAATATGCCCGATTATAAATTGTGGAATCGTGCCCCGAAACGAAAGCTGAGCTGGGCTTCTTTAATGAGTCAACCGTAGGGCGGTTTATGGCACACTCCCGAGGATACACTGAATGCCAACATTTATGACCATTCCCGCAACTTCGAATAATTAGTGGCGAGCTGGGTGAAGACATTCATTCACTCTGTCGGTCCTTTTCTGGATTGGGCTCGTTGTTTCGGTTCTGATAACTAGGTGGTGCAAATGTTGCAAAATAAAAAGGGAATAGAGCGGTGCTAAATCCAAAATTTGATAATATTGAAATACTTTTTTGAGCCTGAAAAATAAGATGGTTCAAAAGGCGTTCCACACCTTGCGTCAATTAGAGAACGGATTGCAAGTTCAATTTTTTTTATGGAAACTTTAAAAAATTTTTGATTATCTGCATCTCCGTTAGTCGAAAAATTTGAAACGACTGAAAAAATCATTAAAAAAAACTGCACATAAAATCAATTTGAAACAAATGTGAGTTATTAAAATTCGAACTTATAAATGCTACAGCAAAGCAACTACACACATATTTAAGAAAGTTTGTAAAACAACAGATTAACAAGCTAGAACAAAAAAAAACTAGATACTGGCGTAAAATTTCAAATGTTGTTAAAAGCAAAGCTGTTAAAATTAAACGAGAAACATTGCGATTTGTTGCGCTGTTGAAAAGTTACGAATCAACACATCTACAGTTTTCTTCTTCCGTTTCTACTTCTTCTTCTTCTTCTTCTTCTTGTAACATCTACATGGCCAAAACTTGTGTTATGCATCCTGGAAAGTAAAAAAAAACTTGCATTCTTCATTTTTTTTCAACATAATATCTTTATTTTCTAATTGGCATTTCAAAATAAAGAACCAAATGATATTGTTGTCGTTAAAAAATTACCAAAAAATACATCATATCTGAAACATAGAATATGCATTGCAAATAGTACTACGGGCAGGCCAATCATGTGAAAATAAACGCAAAATATACAGGTACAAGAGAGGAATGAGGCGTGGAGTTCCTTTACCAAACGCTTCATATGAATAAATAGGGTTTTGGTCAAAAAGTAAAAATAGAATCTAAAGAAAAAAACATTTCAAACTTAATAAAGAACGGGCTTACCAAATCGAAGGAAAACTATGCCAACGCAGTGGTTGGCATCCTTATGAGTCAGAAGAGCCAAAACTTCAAAATTTCAGAGTTTGAAAGAGCCACTTTAAAGGTCTATTGTTTTTGTTTTTAATTAAAAAAAAACTAAATATATGAATGATCCATGAACATTAGTTTTACGAAAATAACTTTCAAATCATTAGAATTTTCTTCTAACTCTTGGATATTTCATTTAAATCTGTTACATGAACTCTCTTCTGGGTCGTCTACTTTTCTAACATGGTAAAAGTAATATGGTGTAAGATTTTAACATCTTAACAAAAGCAGAATTTCTTTAATTTTTTCGACAAAGAAAAGCTTATAAAATAACAAATTAAAGGAAATAAATTTTCTTAAATTTATCAACCTTTTTTATGACATTCCCCCTATTTAGCTAATTCTTTCCAAAAACCAGAAGTATGACATCAAGCGAACGTGTCTTAAGAATTTTATGCATCTGGAAAATTCAAAAACATAATTTTTATGTCAAATGTTAGCTTTCAACAGTACTCACCTGATACTTTGGAAGTGACCACGCCAATTGCTGATCATTGGTCAATAGTCCCTAAACCAGCACAGCATATGAATTACAGTGTTTCTGCAAACCCGTTCGATGACCCAGGAGTGCCATGAATTCATCCAGTTTCTATTCCGTTGAGAATCAAGTCCTGTAGCCACAACTGATTGTCCGATATGTATTGTACCTACTTGATCCTACATCTCCGTTCTATCGCGTGTGACATATCCAACCAGTAAAACCGGAGCACCCGCTATACGATCGTCGAATATTTTTCCATTTTACCTATCAGCTGAACCAGAAGATTAGTGTAAACTAAATAGTGCATTGTACCGTTTGAACATCGTAGAAGAAATTTCAAAACAAAACTAGGGCAACCAACTTTAAAACGTTTGTTTTAGCTGGCCGGTATGTTCGATCTCGAACGTATTGGTCACCCTGGAATAAATAATGCCTAAAAGTAGACAAGCTATGTTTCATCGTGTTTTTAAACGCTGTAATATTGCCATTCCGTTAATATATTATTTTATTGTTCAAAATCACGGGAAAAGTTGTAATTATGAATTCAAATCAAATAAACATTCTCTTTCGTGTAAACCGTTCTTCAAAGAAGTTGTTTTTAATCCCATATCCGGAATGGTCTGAAGCAACAGGATATGTTTTTTTTTTAATTTTTTGAAAATATACTGAAAATTTAGTGAAAAGTTTTATTAAAGTCTCAGAAAAATCTAAAAAACTGCAAAGTGACAAAAGGTTCGGAAAACAACTACCTTTGAAAATTCGTCAAAAATTCTGTGTTTCGTTGTTCGACAATCTAAAGATACGAAATTGTGCCAATTCAAGTATTTTTTCAATCCTTTTTTCAAAATTTATCTGGTATGACTTTAACAATTTTGACGGTTCATTGATTGACAAGTACGGTATTAACACCAAATCTTTTTAGTTTTTGTGGTCATGGTCCTAAATTTTTTTTATATATATCCTTACGTGCAACTTATAGCTTCTTACTTAAGGTTTCTTGGACACTGAGAAAATTTGTTTTGGGCATTCCGTAGTTGATCTACAGTATTTTTTCGAAGCATATTTTTTCGGATTTTTTTTCTTAAACTTTGAATAACGGAAAACTGATATGTGTTAGATAATTATTGCCTGAAAACTGTATTTGAGTTACATCACGAGGTTTCTAAAACTATAAAATCGGTTGAAAAACATAAAGATATATTAGTTTTAGTCAGGAGTATCAAATTGATACTCCAGGGACAGTAACAGGAAAAAAATCAGGGACAAGTGATGAATAATTTGAATCAGGTTCCCGACCAAGGTTGCCAAGAAAAAATTCTGTGCTTTTGACAAAAAAAAATCTGAAATTCTGTGATTTGAGCTTAAAATTCTGTGACGGTTTTCTGATACTCTATTTCTTTGAAATTATATGAAATCATGTGAAACATCTACTAATTGGGACATTTTTACAGTGCCTATAGAAGAAAATCAACTTACATTACCTTGATTTCAATTCATTTTTAATTAGAGTCAGAAAGAAAAAGTCGAATGAGACATCAAAATTCATCGTTTTGAAAATCAGTACAAAATCTTTGGATTTTGTAAATTTTCTCTAAGATTCTGAAAATAAATTTTGCTTAAAATTCAGTATTTATATTAATTGATTTCAGCAACCTGGATCAGAACTCGTGTTTAGAATCAAGATCAGAATCGGTATTTGGATCCTAGTTAGCATGAAATCAAAGTATAGGGACAGAATCAAGCTCCGATAAAAAAATTGGAATCAAGATCCAGATCAGGATAAGAACCGAGATTGAGATCAGAATCAGGATAAGGTACAAGATCGGGATCAAAGTCTTTGTCACGATCAAGGTGGATAACATGCTAGTACAAGCCAGGTATTGACAGTGTTTTTGAGCTTTTTCATCGCCCATTCATAGTTGGTATTTCAGCATAAAAAAATTTATCAACTCTCGATTTGATAATGATGAACAACAATGTTTGTTTCTTAAACGAAATTCCGAGATATTTACGATCTTGGAAATACGTTGATTTAAAATATGAAAAAAAAAAACAAAATAGGTAGTAATTCTATAGTCCACAATCCTTGCAAAATTTCGCATCTCCAATTAGACTATAGGTATACGGCCGTTAGTATAAGTAACTAATTAGGTTCAGCCATAACCTCGGAACTGGCTCAGCTTTTGGCCACGTTGTATGGCCAAAATAAAATTTACTTTGAATTGGATTATTGGAAAATTTTCAGAATCATTTGAATGCATTTTGAGCATTTGAATTCATTCAACTCTCACTGTTTGTTTAGATATGTTAAGGTATGATTTAAGAGAGACGATAGAAGAGATCACAAAATGAATCCCGCAATAAGCTTCGTTAAATACAAAATTGAATAATTTGCCCAGTTTGTCAGATTTTCAATCAATATGAATGTAATACAAACTAAATTATTGTCAGTTAAAATGCAGAGGTATTTGCATATGACCGAATACCAAGTACTCTTCTTAATACAAAATTCATAACCAGTTATTATTTTTTAGCGAAAATTTAACACTCCTCAATGAAGGATTATGTTCAGATTGTTGAAGAAGTCAAACTTTCTTACATATGACTGAACAAATTCAAATTTTTTTTCAGTTTTTACATAATTTTTCAATCGAGAAATTCATTACCTCATGAGTGCGATATTTAATACTTAAGTACAATGCCATTCTTGAAAGAAACAAAAAAAAATATTTTTTTTTCGAAATTCAAAACATCTGGATAGGATTACCTAAAATCAATTACAACACAATTTTTTTTAAATGAAAAGAGTTTCCTATGTATAAGTAAAATCCTGTAAAATCATTTTATTGAGCACCACTTTGCGTCATTCAAAATCAAAACATCAACATTTTAGCGTTGATTTTTGAAGGGGCGCATTTCTAAATATCAGTATACGGAAATGGCATTCCATGTGCGCCCTTTTCAAAAATTGAACATAAGCGTTCATGGTTTGAGGTTAGTGCTGAGGCCTTTTGGTAAGGGGGTATTCGTGCCAAACTGTCAATATGTCCTTTTAGGGTGGTCCAAAATCAGGGCCTTGTTCCGGAATCAAAACCATGCGGATTGAAATCGTTTCTACTGATCAAAAGTTTACAGAATATGGTAAATATTAATTACGAACGAATCTAATTATGTTTTGTTCAAATTTCTCAGATTTTTTTATTCAAATTAGGACATAAAAATGTCCACAGGAATCCAGAGAAAAATGGCAACAAGTCAAATTGTCGGGTTCCGATAATACAAAATCTAATGGAATTGTTGCTGCCTTTTGTTGTGAAAAACTTCCTAAGCTTTTCCAAAACTGAGATGTCGCTCTTTATACCAAATTTTGATTGGACTCACATTTGTTTCATTAAGGAAAAACATTAACCTATCTGATATTTTTTTTATGTTGTAGCGGTTAAATGCAGCGAAGCTAGACTTGCAACCTCATGTGTTTTAATGCCAAATTTAGAATCCAATTGACATGTCTCATTGCATCTAATCTCTCCTCCCCCCACACACACACATCTTCCAAAAAAGGAGCAAAATCGTCTAATCCGAAACATTTAATGGGTCAGAAGTACTTGAGCTTCCGGAAACCGCAAAAACCCCGGCAATGTCTCAATCTTCCCGAAAGCGGCAACGGAAACATGAATTTGGGAAGACTAGGGGGAGGGGGAGACTATCCTCCCACTCACTCATTTCAACACAACCGACCTTGCTCGACGGGTTAATATTTTTCTTCTGGTTTCCGTTCTCGCTTAAGTCAGCAAGTAAGATAGGTAGCAGCAGTTGGAATTGTTAGGTCGGAGACGAAAAATGTCACCAGGAATCCCGGAGTACCTCACAGCCCCGGAAAATTTTACGGTTCATTTCCGCATAACAACCCCTTGTTTGGCAGATAAAATTTTAATTTTCCTGCTCAAATTAAAATTTCAATATCCATTCCGGCGAGAGCATGTTTTGCATTTTGGCAAATGAGAAAAGATTCGTTTCTCCGAATTCGGGGTTTCCGGGATCGGTATGCGGTATGTTGGACACCGAACAGTCACTGGTGGCATCTCCAGGAAACGGGAACACTCTTGAGAAGTTTCTTGTCTCGGAAAAGCCTCAGAGGAACTTTTTTCTATAACTGGCTGACCAGGAAGCAGTAGCAGCAGCTCTTCCGTGTGCCACCGGTGAAAACAATAAACTTGCAAATAACTAGCCCGGCGGACAACCAGAAAATTGAAACTAAAGTTGGGGACACTTTTTCTCCTCTGTTGATTTCATTCCGCCGCTGAAGCATGTTGTGGTTATGAAATTTCTGAATTTAGGAGTAACTACCCAACCGTTCGTAAGTTTGCGCTAGATTTTCTATTTATTTGAAGGGAAAAGCTTCTCGCCCCTGACCAACCGCAAAATGGTCGCTCGGTTTTTCGAGGTAGATATTTGTGTTCTCCTGTTTGGGGGGAAATTATGAATCCAATTCGGAGCTGTCAAAACAATTTCGTTTTGAATTTCGCTCACGGCAGAATTTCACTCTTTTCATTATTTGTTGAAATGTTCGGAAGTCGTGCGTTCCGAAAACTAGGCATAACCATAACATATAGTCTTTTTGGCACTTTACAAAACTACGACAGAACAGACAGACAGACACGATTAAAAATACTGATTAAAAATGGATTTATTTAAAATCCAACGATGGTTTTCGAGCACGTCGTGATATATTTTATAAATATTCATAGAGAAGAAAAGAAATATTTGATCCCTTTTTCTTGTTTTAATCATATCTGTTTGGAAAAAATAGCAAATCACCGTCTTTTGAATTTTATGACAGCGAGTAACTTCTAGTGTCTATGCTCCGAAAGTTAGAACGATACCTGAACCCGTAGATGAACTAGAAACATTTTCGTGAAACGAAAAAGTTTGTGAAACTTCTAAAGCGTTACGTAATAAATGGATGCCCCCTTAACGACTTTATATCAAAGATGCAGTTGGCGGACAGTCATTAGAAGACTTTTCCGGTACAACTGCGTTCGATGTTTACTCTTGAGTTCGAACTCACGGACATCGGCTCAGGAGGCATCTGACGTGCCAACTGTGCTGTATCACAAGATCATACTTTGATGCACTAAATTACCAAAGTTGTAAGTAATTATAAACAATATTTTTGAAATCAGAAATTGTAACACATCGGGTTATTTTAATTTTTATTTTCGTAGTATTCCATCTTACGACATAACTTGAAGTCGTCAAGTTGGCGAACATAATTCCTAAAACTAAATCGGTCCATGGCAACCGTTCTCCAATTTCTCGGACATCCATCATTCGCCAGATCACGCTCCACTTGGTCTAACCACCTTGCTCGTTGCGCCCTTGCTCGTCTTGTTCCTACAGGATTCGTAGCAAACACCTGTTTTGCAGAACAGTCATCCGTCATTCTCGCAACATGTCCTGCCCAGCGTATCCGGCCAGCCTTCACCACCTTCTGGATACTGGGTTCGCCGTAGAGTCGCGAGAGCTCGTGGTTCATCCTTCGCCTCCACACTACGCTCTCCTACACGCCGTCAAAGATGGTTCTTAACACTCGTCGCTTGAATACTTCGAGTGTACACAGGTCCTCCTCGAGCAATATCCATGTCTCGAGCCCGTAGAGAACAACCGGTGTTATGAGCTTCATATACAGGTTACACTTCGAGCGAGGGCTATTTAAGTCTTCTCGACCGCAGTTGTTTGTGTAGTCCATAGTAGGCACGACTTACGCTGATCATTCGCCGTCGGATGTCACGGCTGGTGTCGTTGTCTGCGGTCACCAGTGAACCGAGATAAAAGTCTTCGACTATCTCCAGCTAGTCGCCGTCGATCGTGACCTTGTTATTACTGGACAAGCGGTTCGGTCGGTCTCGGATCCGCAGGCCAGCATAAACTTCGTCTCGGACGTATTAATCATCAATCGAATCCTTCATGCTTCGCGTTTCAGTTTGCGATAGATCTCCTCCACCGCCGCAGATGATCTGCCGACTATATCAATGTCATCGCCAAGTTAAGTTGACTGGATCTGTTGAAAATCGTGCCCCGCATTTCGCCCACCGCTCGTCGAATAACACCTTCTAGCGCCAAATTGAACATCATGCAGGATGAACCATCGCCTTGTCGAAGCCCCCTGCACGATTCGAATGAACTCGACAAATCACTCGAAATTCGCACACAGCACTGCGTTCCATCCATCGTCGCCTTGGTCAGTCGGGTCAGCTTTTCGCAACAGCCGTTCTCGTCCATGATTTTCCAAAGGTCGTCACGGTCGATTGTGTCGTAAGCGGCATTGAATTCGATGAATAGATGGTGCGTAGGGACTTGGTGTTCCCGGCATTTTTGGAGGATTTGCCGTAATGTGAATATCTGGTCCGTCGTTGACCATCCCTCCATGAAGCCGGCCTGATGACTTCCCACGAATCTGTTTGCTTGTGGCGTTAGGCGGCGGAGTAGGATTCGGGACAGCACTTTGTAGGCGGCATTGAGGTCAGTGATCGCTCGATAGTTCTCACAGTCCAATTTGTCGCCCTTCTTGTAGATGGGGCATATTACCCCCTCCTTCCCCTCCTCCGGTAGCTGTTCTATGTCCCAGATCCGGATTATCAACCGGTGTAGGCAATCGGCCAACCTGTCCGGGCCCATTTTGATGAGTTCAGCTGCGATGCCATCCTTCCCAGCCGACTTGTTTCTATTCAGCTGGCGAATGGCTTTCTTAACTTCACTCATCGTTGGGATTGGCTCCTCTACGTCGTTGGCTACGCCGGCGATGTACCTTCCCCCACCGTCTTGATCTCCTGCATGTGCGCCGTTCAGGTGTTCATTGAAGTGCTGCTTCCACCTTTTGATCACCTCACGATTGTCCGTCAGGATGCCCCCGTCCTCATCCCGGCACATTTCGGCTTGTGGCACGAAGCTTTTGCGGGATGCTTTGAGCTTCTGGTAAAACTTTTGTGTTTCTTGGGAACGATGCAGATGCTCCATGTCCTCGAGCTCCTCCACTTCCAGGCAGCGCTTTTTCTCCTAAAACATTCGGACTCGCTGCCTCTTCCGCTGTCGGTGAATTTCCACATTTCGACTGGTGCCTCTTTGCACTACTACCGCCCGCGCGGCATTCTCTTCGTCCATCACCCTCCTACACTCCTCGTCGAACCAGTCGTTCCGTCGAGTTCGCTCCACATAACCGATGACGTTCTCCGCAGCACTGCCGATGGCTGTCTTCTGGCGGTTCTGGAAAAAGGCACTATGTACGATCATTCCTTTCTATTAGTCTGAGGCCGTTTTCGTTGGTCGGCTAGTGCGCACTGATCCTTCCAATTGTCGGTTTGAATTCCTCCTCCTGGCCGACCTGAGCGTTAAAATCCCCGAAGACGATCTTGTTTTGGGCAGCGCGGTCGTTTTCACGCTCCAGCTGCGCGTTAATTCGTCTTTGTCGTCATTGGTACTTCCGAAGTGAGGACTTTGCACAATGAAATGATGATGCTGATGTTGAAGAACCGGCCCTTGATTCTCAACCGGCACATTCGAGAGTTGATCGGCCACCACCCGATCACGCGCTTTTGCATCTTTTCCATCACTATAAAAGCTGTTCCAAGCTCGTGTGTGTTGCCGCAGCTCTGGTAGATGGCACGACCATCTGGGTACCTTCGTACCGTGGAGCCCTTCCAGCATACCTCCTGCAGCGCTACGATGTCGAACTAACGGCTTATATCAGGTATCACCTGATACCTGAACGGCTTATAATTCATTGGAGGGCATGTGGGTACTACCCACAAAATTTAGAGATCGGCAGTTCCATGTTCCAATTTTCCAATCGTTAGTCCCTTTTCGTCGCGTGGGTCTTTGCCGATTTCCATCCGAAATTTGTTGTTCATTGCTTAAGTTTTTTTGTAGTCACGGGCTCGCAGGGCTCGCAGCTAACTCCACTATCTCGCAGTAGGACTGTTGTGATGTTGCTGTTTTGGATCCCGAACACCTCCGCACGCCGCCCCCGACATGGAGACCAGACGTGTACGGAGCCCTCTATCTAAGTCTGCATGCGACCAAAGCATCCACCGGGGTTGGGTACCCGATCTTCTTTAGCTAGCACCACGGGGAGGTAGAGAATCGGAGTTGTGAGACAAGAGGTGATATGACCACTACCCGAAGGATGTATGGGGTCTAGAGTTGCGCATTGTCAACCGTTCGCCAGCCTTAACACGTTCGTCGCCATGCCAATTTTGGTAGTGTTACTAGCCGGGCCCAAAGAAATTCGCGGAGCGAGAAAGTTAAGAGGGAGAATTTGCAACGTGGGGCTAAACTGAGCAGCTAACTTGAGTAACAGAGCGTCACACGTTTTTTATGTGACGGGGCTTCCCGAAAAACACACCCGCCACACGATTATGGGTACCATGGCGCCGAACGTGTTAAAGATACCAAAGTTGAAGTATCCGTCATCCACTAAGTGCTGTAAGGCAATCTTAATTTTCCCGAATTTCTCTTCCAAGTGCCTTCAAAATGTTCGAAACTCATAAAATGAAGAGCTTAACACAAACAAAAGTTTATCTATCTTGTGTGAAAGTTTCATAAAAAATATCAACTGTGAAAGAAATGGCACTCTGTTAAAGTTGGAAGTTTATGTGTTGCTCTGCGCGATTTCATTCGTTTTTGAATGCAACTGTACAACTGAAAGTTTAATTTTTGTCGAAGTAGGATTACTCTCTTCGATAACGTAAAAACTCTTTATAGCATTTATATGCTTTTTATTTCCATTACCTGTATTTCTCAACCTTATTTTAACTTTCCTGGTGCTTTTCAGCAACTATTGATTGTAGAGCTTTTCCATCCGTATGAAACCAATAAGCCAACGTGAGAGCTACGCACTGCGGTTACTGTCAATCATTTCTGCTGACACTTACCATACCGAAACTTTCGTGCAAAATTTGCAAATTGAATTCGCAACCATTCTGATGAAGAACTTGAAAGTTCCATAATTGAAACCACCTCTCTTTGGGGTATGGTTCGGCAAATGGCAGCGCCATTTCCGTGTACCGCGTGAGGTTGTTGGATGAGCGAGTGATGAGTTGTGTGTGAACCTACAACAATACTTTGAAAACTCAATCCGAACGCCGAAAGTAGTTGATTTGATTTGTTATGGCAAATGTGTTGCTGAAGGAAAAAGGTGAAAAACTATTGAATGTGCAGATTCAAAGTTTTGAATCTAGGAATTCAATTTGAATCTGAAAAAATATTATACAACGTTGTATTTTTTTCATTTTTTCTAACAAAAGCTACCCGAAACTTTAAGATAACCCCCCCGGAAAAGTTATGGATGTATAATGTTTAGAACAGCACTGCTTTGAAAGTTGCCAGCTTGACTGGTTTTGGTTGCTGAATAAGTATTGTTGTAGGAAAATTATTTAGCAAAGTAATTATGGCACTTGGAAAGCGTTTTGTTTTCCTCAACAAACCATCGTCGAAAAGTTTGCACCCTGGTTCTAGGTACGGGATTTGAACCTCCTCCCGTCACCTTTTCACCCGCTGAGCAACAATGATTCCTGCAACAATTCGCGCTGGCATATGAAATTTACACATTCCAACTCGACAGAATTTGTAACAAGGAAAAGTTTTCCGCTGCTTTCCCATCTCTTGGAGAGGTGGTTGCTTTCTGATTGTGGATGGTGGTGGCAAGTGGTGGGAAATTTCAAGCTTGAGTGACAATATTCAACACGCAGCAACTCTGTTGTTGGAAAGTGAAATTAGTGAAACGTTTGTTGTTGCTTTGCTGCTGATGGCTGATGTCGATGGTTCTCGACATTTCCCAGGGAAGGTTCCCTGCTGCTAATGCCAACGCCAATGAATGGTTGCGGCTAATGGCTGTTGTTTGAAGCAACTTTCGGTGATCGACCCTAATGAAAACGCGCTCAGAGTGAAATTTTGCTAATGATTTTGATTCTGACGACGATGAGTGCTTGTCGAGGAAGTGAACAAGAAGATCCAATTAAGGAGATTTGCATTGAATTTGGCAGTAGTTTTGGTCGATGGCAACCCTCGAAAGCTACTTATTTCTTACTTTTGATTGCATTTTCGAGCGAACCGCACAAAGTTGTTGAACAGCTCCTGAAATAACGCTCGAATAAGTTTAATTTGTGATCAGCGAATAGCAGTAAAATAATCTGGGTGCCCCAAGTTCACAACAATTTCATTAAACGACCCAGCTTTCAAAGTCCTTCGAAAGATGCGTAAAACATTATATTCAGTGTTTTAAGTGCATTTAAGTATGCAAACAGTAATCAATATGTACTTTTTTTAAAGGAATTTTACTCATTAAGATCATTCTTCTTCATAAATTGGCACAAAGTTTAGGTATAAGGCTATGATCATATAGTATCCGGGCACTTTATTTCGGCGGTAGCTACGTTAATAGAGCTCGGATATGCATAACTTTAGAAGCGTTGTGTTGGTAATGAAAAGGACTATCTTGCCTATTTTTGCTAGATATTTAAGTTAACGTGTGTTTGAGATATTTACGATGCAAAAGGACATGGTAAAAATAATTTGGCACAAATTTGCTCCTTTTACGCATTTTGCGCCTCGAAAATTCTTCATTGTTGACTTGAAAGCTCACAAACTGTTGGTTTTTTCTGATTTTTTTTTTCGAACCAAATGGTTAAGAAGTATAAGGAGCCACTCTAGGATCCACACGAAGTTCAAACCAACCATCGGAGTGCAATCCTTGATCTAAAATATGGTAAAAATTCTTTGGTTATTGGGGATAACTGAATGCAGACTCCTTAAATAATACAAAAAGACCATTTCCGGCAGGCAAAAAGTGTTGCCTGACTAGAAGACACCAAGTAAATAACTAATAATTATCAGTTCCAAAGATCGCAATCTGAGCATCCGGTTTTTACGCAATATGACAGATATGTCGTGATGGACAACAAAATTTATGTTAAAACCGGATTTAAGAAATCTAATTTTTCAAGATGCCTACTCATGAAAAGGTTCCAACCAGAATCCAATTCCTTTTTCCAGGTGAGTTTGTGTTAAATATTATGGTTTTGCTTCTGTGGTAAAAAAAATAAATCAATACACGACTGAACAAAGTGTGCAAAGATAAAAAAACAGATTTTTTGAAAAAGTTAGAGTATTTCATGAAATCATTGATAAATTTTTTTTTTATATTTTTACATTAAATGTCATATTAACACCTTCATTTCCTCCATAGAAAGTTTTTCGATCAAATGAATAGTTTTTAAAATACACACGTTTATAACTACCCGGATACCAAATGATCATAGCCTTAGTACAAGAATATTTTAAAAGAAAATTTTAATTGTATAATCTCAAAGACAGTGGCAGTATTTGATTGAATTGAAATATCTCGATGCCACCCCAGATAACACGAAATATGTACAGTAGAATCACGCTTATCCGAGCTCCAGTTAACCAACCTTCCACTTTATCCGAGCCACCATTTTTATATTAAATCCTTGTAAAAATATGTATTAACATCGCGATATACTGTTAAGCTATTAAATCGACGTTTTTTGCAAGTTTAAAGTTAACCTAAAGCCATTTGCAGTACCAGAGTAAAAGGATAGGGTTTTTCTTTGTAAATTCTTTATTTGAAACGGCTATGGATTATGGATAGGGTTTGTCAATGTACGTATTCCGTTGAATCCGAGGTTTCACTTATTCAGTTATCGAGTAAGCGGGGTTCTACCATACATCCTTTTACCAATTTTTTTAAATGTGATAAATTCATTCAATGTAGCAATTTTCACATCTAGGCATTTTACTCTAAACCGAATAAAACACAATACAATTACAAATAAACCTCCATTAATGTAGAAATGTAGTTTTGAGTAAGTCTTAAATGATTTAAAGAAAAAATATTGTAGTGAGAAATGCTGGAAGTCATGTCCTTTAGCTTCTGTGGCTATGCAATTTTTAAAATTTGACAAATTTGTTCCTCAACGATAAAGTATTTCGTTCAAAATTGTTTAAAATCATAAAACTAAGCTTCGCGCAAAAATGATCAAAATTCTTTAAAACTGGTCATGGAACATTATAAAAAAAAAATAAACATGCAGACACAATAGACAAAAAATAGGTTAACCCTCATCCGCATTAGGGTGTCATTTTGACACCATTGCAAGTTTGAAGGCTTGTAACTTTTTTCAGAAGCTTCAAAATACAAAAATTTCTTCGGGGACCCTAAATGAATTCAAAAGTTCTTCAATATTGCATCTTTACTTTTTTTATGGACGAACCCTGGAAGCCTGGACAAAAAAACTCCCTTTTTTTTTGTAGCAATTTTCACATCTAGGCATTTTACTCTAAATCGAATAAAACACAATACAATTACAAATAAACCTCCATTAATGTAGAAATGTAGTTTTGAGTAAGTCTTAAATGATTTAAAGAAAAAATATTGTAGTGAGAAATGCTGGAAGTCATGTCCTTTAGCTTCTGTGGCTATGCAATTTTTAAAATTTGACAAATTTGTTCCTCAACGATAAAGTATTTCGTTCAAAATTGTTTAAAATCATAAAACTAAGCTTCTCTGAATTTTTCAGAGAAAAATTGGTGTTGAAACAGGATTTTTTTTATAAAAGACCGATCTACCTTGGGATTACGATGGAATTTTCCAATCAATAAATTTATGGCGAAAGCGTAATGTAAGTATTTGAAATCGAAGTGGTGTCCTATAAATGTTTTTCTATTTAAAAACGCGAGAGATAATTAACTAGAAACTTACTTAGAAATTCAGATAAATTTCACTCGAACGTCATAGTGTTATTCACTTGACCGGTCACTTAAGTGAATTCATTTGACCCATCACTTAAAATATAAATGAAATTACGTATGGCGAGAATTTACTACATATGTCACTTATCTTTTAAGTGAAAATTATTTTGTGTGTGGGACAATAAACTTTTGTTTGCTAACCAACTCAGATGGTGTACTAGGTTGCTTGCTTGCTGAAAAATTGCTCCCAAAATTGGATAATTTCGGATTCTATTTGAACACCCACGAGACTTCCTTAAACAAAAATTCAACATTTTATTTGTATTTACTACAAAAAGCCTTTCAATTCAGTATGCCGAAAATTCGACTATGGCAAAATTCATTTCTCCTTCAGGTGTAAACTTAACTTATATATTCAACTATTCATCGTCCTCCATCACCTCAGCAATCAGCTGCTGAATTTTAATCCTTATCGAAAGATTCTTTTTAGACGGAAGTCTCTTCATAAACGGGTGTAAACTCATCAGAAAATTCCAATCTGAATCGGTTTCCAGCATTCCACCGGGGCCCACAAAGGGCTTTGAGTCCCTCTGCTCTCCATCGATGGGTTCCGTTTTGATACGAGCTCGAAGCTTATTTTTAAATGTCACCTCCCCAAAAACCCCAGACGGAACTTCGATCACCTCGTCTTGTGCGGACACCGGTTCCAGAATAACGTCGTCCTCCTCCTCTTCTACGATTGTGTCTTCTTGCTGTAGCGACTCGTAGGTTTCGACCATAGTCACTTCATCCGGATCCGTTTCGACAATGTGCTGTTCCGGTCCAACGGCCGCCGATTCCGGTAGGGTCTCGAAGGTTCCATTTCTAATGTTAGGATAAATTGTGATTGCTTCAACCACTTCTATGTTATTGTGTTCGTGGTCGCCTGGCTGAGCCAGTGCTGCTGTTGTTGTAATCATTGAGGAGCTAGCTGGTTCTTCCGGTTGTGAGCCCATCTTATGGCTCGCGCCATCATTGCTATTTTGGCTGCTGCAGGAATTTCGATTCAAATCTGACGAGATGGGTTCATTTTTGTAGTAACTTTCCCGGGTTCTGAAGTGACCGATCAGGAACGACATCCGATCGAAGAGTGGCCAACTGGAGTTCACGATCTCGCCATCCTCGATACGCTTGACCTCACGCCGGAAGCTGTCCCGGAGGGTTTTCCAACGCACCTTGAGCGATGAAACTGTTGGGAATAATGGATAGAAAAAAACTTGATCAATAAAAGAAACGGAAAAAAATCATAATATCAAATTAATTGTTTTTGTTTTTATTTGTTCTTATTTCAGAAAGAATCTAATTATCACAAATTAATTGAATTCCATTGATGAGAGCATTTACCTTAGATCCTGAGCATTTACCTATGATCAATTTTTAAAAATTAAATCAAAACAGCTTCACTTCAGGTCAAACTCAGACAAGGAAATCTACTCGATAATCGACCAGTAAGTGAAGGAAGCTTAATTTTCTGATCAGCAACATTGTTGCAAACATTTACTGTTAAGTACGGATAATAACATGATTCCTAGATAATAACATAATACAGTGTGTCATGTGATTAGTCTAACTCGATTAACAAGGTACTCTTAAGAAACATTGTAAAAAACTATGAAATTTAGATCATTTTCAGTTTGGACAAACAAAAATCAAAAAAAATCCAAAAAATCTTATAACTTCTAGGAAAAAAATGTTTACGCAAGTCTCGCAAAG
>NC_073692.1:398029244-398104497 GCF_029784155.1 Uranotaenia lowii | reverse complement strand
TATTTTTGTCATTTTTGTCATTTTTGTCATTTTTGTCATTTTTGTCATTTTTGTCATTTTTGTCATTTTTGTCATTTTTGTCATTTTTGTCATTTTTGTCATTTTTGTCATTTTTGTCATTTTTGTCATTTTTGTCATTTTTGTCATTTTTGTCATTTTTGTCATTTTTGTCATTTTTGTCATTTTTGTCATTTTTGTCATTTTTGTCATTTTTGTCATTTTTGTCATTTTTGTCATTTTTGTCATTTTTGTCATTTTTGTCATTTTTGTCATTTTTGTCATTTTTGTCATTTTTGTCATTTTTGTCATTTTTGTCATTTTTGTCATTTTTGTCATTTTTGTCATTTTTGTCATTTTTGTCATTTTTGTCATTTTTGTCATTTTTGTCATTTTTGTCATTTTTGTCATTTTTGTCATTTTTGTCATTTTTGTCATTTTTGTCATTTTTGTCATTTTTGTCATTTTTGTCATTTTTGTCATTTTTGTCATTTTTGTCATTTTTGTCATTTTTGTCATTTTTGTCATTTTTGTCATTTTTGTCATTTTTGTCATTTTTGTCATTTTTGTCATTTTTGTCATTTTTGTCATTTTTGTCATTTTTGTCATTTTTGTCATTTTTGTCATTTTTGTCATTTTTGTCATTTTTGTCATTTTTGTCATTTTTGTCATTTTTGTCAATTTTGTCATTTTTGTCATTTTTGTCATTTTTGTCATTTTTGTCATTTTTGTCATTTTTGTCATTTTTGTCATTTTTGTCATTTTTGTCATTTTTGTCATTTTTGTCATTTTTGTCATTTTTGTCATTTTTGTCATTTTTGTCATTTTTGTCATTTTTGTCATTTTTGTCATTTTTGTCATTTTTGTCATTTTTGTCATTTTTGTCATTTTTGTCATTTTTGTCATTTTTGTCATTTTTGTCATTTTTGTCATTTTTGTCATTTTTGTCATTTTTGTCATTTTTGTCATTTTTGTCATTTTTGTCATTTTTGTCATTTTTGTCATTTTTGTCATTTTTGTCATTTTTGTCATTTTTGTCATTTTTGTCATTTTTGTCATTTTTGTCATTTTTGTCATTTTTGTCATTTTTGTCATTTTTGTCATTTTTGTCATTTTTGTCATTTTTGTCATTTTTGTCATTTTTGTCATTTTTGTCATTTTTGTCATTTTTGTCATTTTTGTCATTTTTGTCATTTTTGTCATTTTTGTCATTTTTGTCATTTTTGTCATTTTTGTCATTTTTGTCATTTTTGTCATTTTTGTCATTTTTGTCATTTTTGTCATTTTTGTCATTTTTGTCATTTTTGTCATTTTTGTCATTTTTGTCATTTTTGTCATTTTTGTCATTTTTGTCATTTTTGTCATTTTTGTCATTTTTGTCATTTTTGTCATTTTTGTCATTTTTGTCATTTTTGTCATTTTTGGTCATTTTTGTCATTTTTGTCATTTTTGTCATTTTTGTCATTTTTGTCATTTTTGTCATTTTTGTCATTTTTGTCATTTTTGTCATTTTTTTCATTTTTTTCATTTTTGTCATTTTTGTCATTTTTGTCATTTTTGTCATTTTTGTCATTTTTGTCATTTTTGTCATTTTTGTCATTTTTGTCATTTTTGTCATTTTTGTCATTTTTGTCATTTTTGTCATTTTTGTCATTTTTGTCATTTTTGTCATTTTTGTCATTTCTGTCATTTTTGTCATTTTTGTCATTTTTGTCATTTTTGTCATTTTTGTCATTTTTGTCATTTTTGTCATTTTTGTCATTTTTGTCATTTTTGTCATTTTTGTCATTTTTGTCATTTTTGTCATTTTTGTCATTTTTGTCATTTTTGTCATTTTTGTAATTTTTGTCATTTTTGTCATTTTTGTCATTTTTGTCATTTTTGTCATTTTTGTCATTTTTGTCATTTTTGTCATTTTTGTCATTTTTGTCATTTTTGTCATTTTTGTCATTTTTGTCATTTTTGTCATTTTTGTCATTTTTGTCATTTTTGTCATTTTTGTCATTTTTGTCATTTTTGTCATTTTTGTCATTTTTGTCATTTTTGTCATTTTTGTCAATTTTGTCATTTTTGTCATTTTTGTCATTTTTGTCATTTTTGTCATTTTTGTCATTTTTGTCATTTTTGTCATTTTTGTCATTTTTGTCATTTTTGTCATTTTTGTCATTTTTGTCATTTTTGTCATTTTTGTCATTTTTGTCATTTTTGTCATTTTTGTCATTTTTGTCATTTTTGTCATTTTTGTCATTTTTGTCATTTTTGTCATTTTTGTCATTTTTTTCATTTTTTTCATTTTTGTCATTTTTGTCATTTTTGTCATTTTTGTCATTTTTGTCATTTTTGTCATTTTTGTCATTTTTGTCATTTTTGTCATTTTTGTCATTTTTGTCATTTTTGTCATTTTTGTCATTTTTGTCATTTTTGTCATTTTTGTCATTTTTGTCATTTTTGTCATTTTTGTCATTTTTGTCATTTTTGTCATTTTTGTCATTTTTGTCATTTTTGTCATTTTTGTCATTTTTGTCATTTTTGTCATTTTTGTCATTTTTGTCATTTTTGTCATTTTTGTCATTTTTGTCATTTTTGTCATTTTTGTCATTTTTGTCATTTTTTGTCATTTTTGTCATTTTTGTCATTTTTGTCATTTTTGTCATTTTTGTCATTTTTGTCATTTTTGTCATTTTTGTCATTTTTGTCATTTTTGTCATTTTTGTCATTTTTGTCATTTTTGTCATTTTTGTCATTTTTGTCATTTTTGTCATTTTTGTCATTTTTGTCATTTTTGTCATTTTTGTCATTTTTGTCATTTTTGTCATTTTTGTCATTTTTGTCATTTTTGTCATTTTTGTCATTTTTGTCATTTTTGTCATTTTTGTCATTTTTGTCATTTTTGTCATTTTTGTCATTTTTGTCATTTTTGTCATTTTTGTCATTTTTGTCATTTTTGTCATTTTTGTCATTTTTGTTATTTTTGTCATTTTTGTCATTTTTGTCATTTTTGTCATTTTTGTCATTTTTGTCATTTTTGTCATTTTTGTCATTTTTGTCATTTTTGTCATTTTTGTCATTTTTGTCATTTTTGTCATTTTTGTCATTTTTGTCATTTTTGTCATTTTTGTCATTTTTGTCATTTTTGTCATTTTTGTCATTTTTGTCATTTTTGTCATTTTTGTCATTTTTGTCATTTTTGTCATTTTTGTCATTTTTGTCATTTTTGTCATTTTTGTCATTTTTGTCATTTTTGTCATTTTTGTCATTTTTGTCATTTTTGTCATTTTTGTCATTTTTGTCATTTTTGTCATTTTTGTCATTTTTGTCATTTTTGTCATTTTTGTCATTTTTGTCATTTTTGTCATTTTTGTCATTTTTGTCATTTTTGTCATTTTTGTCATTTTTGTCATTTTTGTCATTTTTGTCATTTTTGTCATTTTTGTCATTTTTGTCAATTTTGTCATTTTTGTCATTTTTGTCATTTTTGTCATTTTTGTCATTTTTGTCATTTTTGTCATTTTTGTCATTTTTGTCATTTTTGTCATTTTTGTCACTTTTGTCATTTTTGTCATTTTTGTCATTTTTGTCATTTTTGTCATTTTTGTCATTTTTGTCATTTTTGTCATTTTTGTCATTTTTGTCATTTTTGTCATTTTTGTCATTTTTGTCATTTTTGTCATTTTTGTCATTTTTGTCATTTTTGTCATTTTTGTCATTTTTGTCATTTTTGTCATTTTTGTCATTTTTGTCATTTTTGTCATTTTTGTCATTTTTGTCATTTTTGTCATTTTTGTCATTTTTGTCATTTTTGTCATTTTTGTCATTTTTGTCATTTTTGTCATTTTTGTCATTTTTGTCATTTTTGTCATTTTTGTCATTTTTGTCATTTTTGTCATTTTTGTCATTTTTGTCATTTTTGTAATTTTTGTAATTTTTGTCATTTTTGTCATTTTTGTCATTTTTGTCATTTTTGTCATTTTTGTCATTTTTGTCATTTTTGTCATTTTTGTCATTTTTGTCATTTTTGTCATTTTTGTCATTTTTGTCATTTTTGTCATTTTTGTCATTTTTGTCATTTTTGTCATTTTTGTCATTTTTGTCATTTTTGTCATTTTTGTCATTTTTGTCATTTTTGTCATTTTTGTCATTTTTGACATTTTTGTCATTTTTGTCATTTTTGTCATTTTTGTCATTTTTGTCATTTTTGTCATTTTTGTCATTTTTGTCATTTTTGTCATTTTTGTCATTTTTGTCACTTTTGTCATTTTTGTTGTTTTTGTCATTTTTGTCATTTTTGTCATTTTTGTCATTTTTGTCATTTTTGTCATTTTTGTAATTTTTGTAATTTTTGTCATTTTTGTCATTTTTGTCATTTTTGTCATTTTTGTCATTTTTGTCATTTCTGTCATTTTTGTCATTTTTGTCTTTTTTGTCATTTTTGTCATTTTTGTCATTTTTGTCATTTTTCACATTTTTGTCATTTCTGTCATTTTTGTCATTTTTGTCATTTTTGTCATTTTTGTCATTTTTGTCATTTTTGTCATTTTTGTCATTTTTGTCATTTTTGTCATTTTTGTCATTTTTGTCATTTTTGTCATTTTTGTCATTTTTGTCATTTTTGTCATTTTTGTCATTTTTGTCATTTTTTTCATTTTTTTCATTTTTGTCATTTTTGTCATTTTTGTCATTTTTGTCATTTTTGTCATTTTTGTCATTTTTGTCATTTTTGTCATTTTTGTCATTTTTGTCATTTTTGTCATTTTTGTCATTTTTGTCATTTTTGTCATTTTTGTCATTTTTGTCATTTTTGTCATTTTTGTCATTTTTGTCATTTTTGTCATTTTTGTCATTTTTGTCATTTTTGTCATTTTTGTCATTTTTGTCATTTTTGTCATTTTTGTCATTTTTGTCATTTTTGTCATTTTTGTCATTTTTGTCATTTTTGTCATTTTTGTCATTTTTGTCATTTTTGTCATTTTTGTCATTTTTGTCATTTTTGTCATTTTTGTCATTTTTGTCATTTTTGTCATTTTTGTCATTTTTGTCATTTTTGTCATTTTTGTCATTTTTGTCATTTTTGTCATTTTTGTCATTTTTGTCATTTTTGTCATTTTTGTCATTTTTGTCATTTTTGTCATTTTTGTCATTTTTGTCATTTTTGTCATTTTTGTCATTTTTGTCATTTTTGTCATTTTTGTCATTTTTGTCATTTTTGTCATTTTTGTCATTTTTGTCATTTTTGTCATTTTTGTCATTTTTGTCATTTTTGTCATTTTTGTCATTTTTGTCATTTTTGTCATTTTTGTCATTTTTGTCATTTTTGTCATTTTTGTCATTTTTGTCATTTTTGTCATTTTTGTCATTTTTGTCATTTTTGTCATTTTTGTCATTTTTGTCATTTTTGTCATTTTTGTCATTTTTGTCATTTTTGTCATTTTTGTCATTTTTGTCATTTTTGTCATTTTTGTCATTTTTGTCATTTTTGTCATTTTTGTCATTTTTGTCATTTTTGTCATTTTTGTCATTTTTGTCATTTTTGTCATTTTTGTCATTTTTGTCATTTTTGTCATTTTTGTCATTTTTGTCATTTTTGTCATTTTTGTCATTTTTGTCATTTTTGTCATTTTTGTCATTTTTGTCATTTTTGTCATTTTTGTCATTTTTGTCATTTTTGTCATTTTTGTCATTTTTGTCATTTTTGTCATTTTTGTCATTTTTGTCATTTTTGTCATTTTTGTCATTTTTGTCATTTTTGTCATTTTTGTCATTTTTGTCATTTTTGTCATTTTTGTCATTTTTGTCATTTTTGTCATTTTTGTCATTTTTGTCATTTTTGTCATTTTTGTCATTTTTGTCATTTTTGTCATTTTTGTCATTTTTGTCATTTTTGTCATTTTTGTCATTTTTGTCATTTTTGTCATTTTTGTCATTTTTGTCATTTTTGTCATTTTTGTCATTTTTGTCATTTTTGTCATTTTTGTCATTTTTGTCATTTTTGTCATTTTTGTCATTTTTGTCATTTTTGTCATTTTTGTCATTTTTGTCATTTTTGTCATTTTTGTCATTTTTGTCATTTTTGTCATTTTTGTCATTTTTATCATTTTGGTCATTTTTGTCATAACTTGTAGTCATCACTTTTGTAACTCTTTTAATTTGTATAACATTTGTTTATTTGATTTTTTTTTTTTTTGAATTTCACCCAGGCTTAACGTTTCTTATCAGCTTTTTTGGTGGAGTCTGTTCAACATACTTGCACAAATCAGTTTTTAAGTTTGACCGAACGTTATAATTATTCCGATTGCTCTTACGCCAAACATCATCAATTCCCTAACTTTACTGCCCATATAACTAATCCGAGCCTATTAACTACAGTATTTATCCAGGCCGTTTAGTGCTAAATTTATGACGCTTTACCAAACGCAGGCCTCGTTGTTTTAATTTTTATCTTATCAACAGAGTAGTTTCGAGAGAGAGTGAAAAAGCGAAGGAGAAAAACGCCAAAAACAGATCCATATTTTTGCACTTTTAACCTTGCTTGATTTCTACTCGTCGTTGAAGGAGGGGGAGCTTGAGAGGGTTGGCAAATGTGCCACAAAGCATAAAACTTGGCCAACAAAATTCAGTAGTGTTTAACGAATGCGTTATGCTCTGGGTTGTTGTAGTTGATGTCGATTAGTTTTTTTTCCCTTTTTCACTCTCATAGCATCCAATCTTGGACGTCGTTGCCTGGATTCTGAACATGGAGAAATGAGGCCCAGTTGCTTGTATTAGGTAGTGAGTACTATCTTAATTGTCGCTTTGACTGGCTGAACTAACAACATGTACTAGGACGTGACAACCGGAGTCTTTAGAGGTTCTTCAAGCAAGCACAAAGATCTAAAATTATCTTAAATAAGTAATACAAGTGATGGCAATTCGGTTTGCTTCCTGAAACCTGATTTCGTAAGGGCAGAAATCGCCACGTCCTAACCATGCAAAGGCAGCTCAAAGATGATGGGGGAGAGCAGAAAAACCAGAAATTGCCTCGCAATTATCGTTATCAATATGAAGAAATGAATGTGGCTACAGAATGTTTTCACAATCGCTGAAAGGCCTGGCCGAGCCGAAGTGAGAAGTATAAATATGGTACAAAACCAAACTAGCAAAGAGGGACAGAGAGAGAGAAAATAAAAAAAAGGCAACTAACTGTTCGCATACATCAAGCTAAAGCAAACTGCAAGATTTCCTATGAAAAAGGCCATTAGTTCCTGGAAATTATCATAAAATACGGAGAAATTGACGATAACAGTCTCTGTGGTACTGAGCGTAGCAGATCTTTGGCTAGACCTGTGGAAGTCCATTCGATGTCTGGGCCTAGTTTTGCTCCTCGAGGTTTAACTAGTCTACAAGCCACAATGTTTGTGGACTCAATAATGGCTCATATTTAGCCTATTTTTTCTGTCTTCTGCAACTTCGCCTTCGTCCCTTGCCTTTGAGTATTGCCATTCAGATGAACAAAAAAGGTCATTCTTCTTCGATGCTCGTAGAGCATTCAATGGCCATCTACGAATAGGCTTATGCTGTGTTTGCTTTATCGCTTCAAGTAAATATATGGCTTTACGATACTTGTTTTGTGCCAAATCAACCGACTCCCTGCTGTGGCTGGACGACAGTGTGAAATGGGATATAAAAACAGGGAACCTCTATCGAAGGGTTTCGAGAGCCCAAATCTACCTGCTTCTGTTGTTTTTTTCTGCCCATGCTATCAACAATGACGAATGGATAAAATGGATTAAACATGTTGGGTAATACGCTTTAACAGGATCGATAAGTGAGGACATCTTTGAATGTGAAGGTTCGAAAACCTAAAAACTCATAACCAAAATTCGAATTGTTTGACGCTGTTGATGGATGCAACGTTTAAAAATAATGTTGAGTAAACGTTCTACATGGCTGTTGCTTATGACTTTACTCTTCTAACTTTCTAAATAATCAATCGAAGTAGGCTACCTCTTCTGAAAAAACGTTTTCTCATTTGCAACCCCGCCCAACTTTCAATAAAAAGTTAATAAGGTATTCATTTCAAATTCCCGAACACAATTTAGTAGAGGAGAGTGGGGTATCGTGGGCCATGGGGAAACGTGGGCCACTTTTAATATCTCAGATGTGTGTTGAGATAAAAATCTGAAACCAACTGTCATCGTAGTCGCTTTGCGTGAGCATATATTCCTATATGTTGTTGACTGAAATACGCATCATATGCTTCTTTTATTTATCAAGCTAAAAAAAGTTAGAAAAATGTACTTACATAATTAAAAAAACACCCATTAATTTCATCGATGGGGAACCTAAAGTTCATAACAAAAATATGCTCATACGCTTATGATCTTAGTTTTGACATGATCTTCCACGTGGAAAAAGAATTTTTGATGAAACATCAATAAGTCACACAAACACAACCAATTTTCAAATCATAGCTTGTAGGGAATCATGGGCCACACATCTTGAATCACCTATATTTTTATGTTTTTATACACATTCAGAACTTAAAATACGTTTTTCCTATCTGTAAAGTTTTCTTATGCCAAATGAAGAGTTATGAAAAATATTTTGTCCATCTTATATAAGAAATTTTGCCAAAACGTTCGCGAGCCAGGTTTTGGAATCTATTCGATCATACACAGCTCTCTTTTTCATTTCATCATCTGAAATTGCCTTAAAATAGCGAAATGAATTAGGAAATCACAGTTTTGGGTCAACTCATAAACTTTGCATGTTATTTGGTCAATTTGGATTTGGTGGCCCATGATTCCCCACCATTTTTCAAAATCCAAAAAATATTGCTTTTTTTCAAACAGTCAGAATTAGGGGAAAATAACTTATTGAATTTTTGAAAAATATACCTAATGATACCTTGAAAATGTAGAAAACCATACCATTTTTTATTTTCATTTTATCTTTTAACATAAAGAAGTTATGGAACAACGAAAAAAAGTGGCCCATGATTCCCCACTCTCCCATACTTTTCAATTCCTATAATTAAACATCGTAAAACAAAAGCGCCATTTGACATTTTCGGAGATGGGCTGGAAAAAAATAAAGCAACCGGCCGGCCGTTTGGGGAAACCGATTAAGAGGCTTACCGTTATCAGGGTCGAGTCATTTTCAAATCCTCTTAATTTTCCACGTGTCATCTCGAGGAAACCGACCAGTCAAGTCGGATCCAAAAAAAAAGAGGACAAAATGCTATGCTGTTGGGAAATTTGAGAGGAATCATTTCCTTCATCGAAACAAAAGGGAAAAAAAATTATGGCTTAATCTGAACCAACTTCAAGCCCAGCTTAAAAGACACGAGTTGGCAAAATATCGGCTCCCGGAGATTTGGGCCCCCTTAATTTTTTTTCCTGTTCTTCCTACTAGCAACAAAACGACGAGACGATGACGAAGGCCATCCGATTCATTGTGACAGGGAAGGGATGATGAATAATTTTTCCCTTGGCTGGTGTAGAATGAATTTTAAATCTGGCTGGACATTGGTTAGGGTTGGTTTTCTAATGAACGACTTATCCCGAGAGTTTTTAAACTGAACGCAATTTGTTGTATAAAGCAATTTGTATAACTTTACAACTTCAATGTTAATTATTTGTACAATTTTTTTTTAAATTTTATCATTTTAAAATGTCAGCAATTCAGTCTTGAGCAATACTAGGGATATTATTGATTTATCTCCCTTATTTAATTGATCTTCAATCTCCCTAAGAACCAAATAGATTAATATTTAGTTTTTTTTACATAATATTAAAAAGGATTTCCAAATTGAAGTTGAAGGTTCAAAATCAAAACATGTATAGTTTTGATTTCTTCAAAAAAAGTTTTAAATTGATATCGTTTTCTCTCTATTCTTCTGCTTGGAAAAAATACAATTGTTAAAACAAATACTTGAGATGCATTTTTTGTTTAATTTCTTAGTGGTCAACCACACAAAGGAGGCAAAGGAGCTGGAAAAAAACAGGGACCGGAGAACAAAATGACGGAGGGAAAGGTGAAGCGAATGATTAAAGCTAATCCCAACGCCTCAAGCCGTGATTTTTCTAAAAAGATCAGCATGTCGCATGCAAAGAAGAGAGCTGGACTACATACTTTCCTACAGCTGAACTTCTGTCCATAATGCCCTTGCGGGGTAAAACGCCAGCGACTATATTTCGCTAAATTTTTGAGATTTGCGAAGTTTTTAGTGGATTCTTTTTACACAAATGCGTTCTTAAAACCAATACCTTGTAATTTTAATAAAAATTGTTACCGGATATTCAATAAAACACGTATAACAATTAAGTTAAATTTTGAGGTGGCTATCCATCACTTAAGTTGTAAAAAGTGATCAAATGAAATAGGCTTTTACACCAAGATGATTGCTTTGAACATCCTCCCCATTGGTTTTATTGATAGTTCAAATTATATATTTGAATAATCAATTGATGAAAAATTGTGGTAAATATGGTAAACTGATGACATATATGTCATCATAAATTTTAAATATCCGATCAAAATGCCCCCATGAATTTATGGACAAATCGCCCTCCTCTCAAGGTGCTGTTCGGTAAGATGTAAACAAAACCACGTGTTTTATTCTAAATTTTGGAGTGCAGTTTTCCATGAACACAGACCGATTATCAAAATGATACATCAATCTCCCTCTTTGCTTAGTCCTAAATTATCTTTAGGATGCATAATAATTATAACTTTCGATCGGATTTGAGTAAAAAACGTGCACAGAAAATCGAATCGGTTCACTAAATTTGTCGCCAAAAACAGCAGAAAAATTTGATTGGAACTGACACAGTTCAAAATAAAGTCAAGAATTACAAAATTTTTCATTTTTTCATTAAGAAATGTTATCAAATCACTTGTTTTTATGTGTAGATAAACTTGGAAAAAAATATGTTTTGCACTTTTTTTTCCGAATCAAATAACAGAATTAATTTATTTTCACTGTGAATATTGTGTTGTTTTCGAGTCGTTTTGATCCAATGTTTTGGAGCATCATTTGCCTACACTGGGGCGTTTAACATCCAATGATTTCAAAGGTTGCTTTTAAAGGCGTTTGTAAAAAATCGAATATTTTCATAGTTTTTACAATACAAAGTAATATTTTTGACAGAATATGAGTAGAAGATAGAAATTCGAAGCACATGTTGCAATGTATTCGGATGTTCAGCTTATGTATTCCGCATACTCGGTCATTTCCCTTAGCAGGTGCATATTCCTCCGAAATACCCTACAAGGTAGAGAACTTTCAAAATCGCGATGAGCGGCAACAATCAACGGCTAAAACTCGGGAACGGCAGCTCTACGAGAAGATGCTGACAAAATATGGATGCTGCGTGATGGACGACGAAACGTATATAAAAGCCGATTTTAAGAAAATTCCGGGGTTGGAGTTTTTCACCGGTAAGTTCGATGTGGACGACAAATTTAATAAGAAGAAAATGTCGAAGTTCGCCTCCAAATATCTCGTTTGGCAGGCCATCTGTTCTTGTGGACTGAGGAGTGAGCCTTTCTTGACAAAGGGCACAGTAAAAGGCGAGATCTACAAATCTGAATGCCTCGAGATGCGTCTTTTTCCGTTCTTGCAGCAGCACGACGAAGCTCCGCTATTTTGGCCAGATTTGGTATCATGGCACTATTCTATAATTGTCCTGGAGTGGTATGAGGCCAATTCTGTCCATTTGTTCCAGAGGAAATAAACCCGCCCTGTTCAAGCTGCGCCCGGTAGAGCAGTACTTGGCAATAATGAAGCGGGAACTTCGGAAGAGCAAGAATACAGTCAAAGACAAGAAGGACATGTTAAGAAAATGGAAAAAAAACTGAGGAACTGGTACCGGATGCCATTGTAAAGACTTTGATGGAGGGCATCAAGCAAAAATGCGTTCAATTTTACATTAAAGGCTCCATCGATAAACTTTTCTTGACATGCCTCCATTCAAAACCTTATAGCGATTTTGTCTAATAAGAAACGAAGTTGCGGCCTTCGATTAAGTTGTTCAGCAGAACATTTCCTTTAAAGAATTTATAAATTGGCGCAAAAACCATGAGCATGATACCAAATCGACTCAAACAAAACAAAATTTAGAAACATTTTTAAAATGAAAAAGTACTTTAAATTTGAACAGTGTAAACACAATTTTGGAGCAAATCCGATTTTTTTTATCTTTTATGTTCTCTATAGTCTTCTTTAACAGTGAATCAATAGAAAATTAGAATCCAGTCAATCGTGGGCCAGTGGTCGATTTTTTTTTATCGAAGACTGCTCATGGGCGGCACATACTGATTTGCTATGATTCTGACTACTTTTTTTCAGTCTTCTGCAAAGTTTTCGATAAAATCTGCAGGCTTCACATGTTTTCTTAAATACGATTTGGTATAGGCCCACAAAGCATCAATCGGTCTAGCTTGAGGAAAATTTGGCGTATTCATCTCTTTCGGTACGATCTGGACTTTGTTGGATTGGTTCCAAGTTACGTGTTCCTTGAAAAGTGAACTCACGTTAAATCCGGCAAAAACAGTACTAGGTGATCGTGCTTGCGGATCATGGGCAACATGGGCTTATACAGTATCACCCTGGAGCGTTTTTTTAATTTTGTAGCGGCCGACCACACTCTCCCACACCAAAAGCTCATTTGAGCCCCCTGGTAATGGACGCTACTGTTCTCAGCACGTCTGGCAGAAACAAAAAATTACAAAAAACGCGAGCAAAATTTTACTCATGGCGAGAACTCAAATGTTTTAATTGTAGTGTGAGGAAATTTAATGATAATAATAAATTAAATACTACATGGATTTCAATGGAAAATAGATTTCCTTCAAAGAGATCCACAGTTTTGTAATAAAACTTGCAATAGCCTTCGTCATCGATGATAACGCGAACCGGTTTTCCACGTTGCAGTTGATCATATTATTTACAAGCTCTTGATTTGACGGAAGCAGTTAATGTCTGACTCCGCTTAGGCTTTTTCTGCTCCTTATATGTCTTTAGATCCAATCTTACCTTGGCACGATGGACGGTGCTGAGACTAAATCTCGCTTTTTTGGCTACATCCCGAACTGAGACAGTATTTCTACAGGCGTAAGCACGCGTTACTTCCCGATCCAAAAATGTGTCCACCGTTTTCAGCCCAGATTTGTTTTTGTCCACGAAACTGTTTCCTCTCCAAACCTTCGAATCGTATTTTTGACTGCTCCATTGTTTATTTTTCCCATTTTCTCTAACTGATTAAACGAAATGTTAGAGATAGTACACCATTTGCGAGAAAATGCTTCTCATTTTCACGAAAATTATGAAAACTGGAGCTAACGATGCATAGACTTTCAAGTCAATAAAACAAAGGAAATTTTCCGTTGAACAACTTTGTCGAAGACCGTTACTTCGTATCTTATGCCATCACTGCTGGTGCTTAGAGAAGTGCCTATTGCATGTATACTTCGCGAGGCACCAGTAGTGATGTCAGTTGAATTGATTGTTTTTTAATTCCAAAAGACATTCCACTATTCAACAGGTAATAACTTTTTTGCTTTAAGATTCGATGTTACGGTCTTTGACAAAATTGTTTAGCGGAAAATTTTCTTTGAAGAATTTATAAATTGTCATAAAAAACAAAAGCAGGATCTGTTGCACAGAAGAAACAAAAATGATATTGATGTTGACTAAATTATCAATTTTCTTATACGAACCTAACAGTTTAAATTTAGAAAAGGAGTAGGCGTCGGTTGAAAGTGTCAGACGCGTGTTTTGGGTGCTAAAATTTTCTATTTGAAAAATTTCAAAGAATTTTAAGTTTTTTACGACAAACTAGTGCGATAAAGTTTTGATGTGAAATCGATTTTGTTTGAAAGATGTCCGAAAACGCAACGGGGGAAAAATCAGATATCTAAGTATTACTTCAATAGTTTCTTCAATACATTCAAATTGCCTGCCACATGTAATTAGCTTTGCAGTTGAATAATTCTAAAGTTCCTTCAATTTTAACTTGATTTTTTAAATGAAACATCCGGCAGATTAGAGATATGATTTCAAAAGGCAGCGTTAAAACAGGAAGAATCTATCTAGTATGATTTATTTTTCAAATATTTTTATGAAGGCATTCAGCATTGGAATTTTTTATTCTCCGAGTGTCCTCATGTAGGATAATTGGTTTTATTGAAAATTGCACATTGGAATTTAGTATTTTGATTGATCCGTCGGCTTTTTGAAGGACAACAGGAAGTTTTTTAGTATGATAGTCAATTGTTACATCAGTATCGGAAATTGTATGATTATGTTTATTTTTCGCTAATGATGATTTTCCACCCTTGATCCAATTGACAAGCAGTTGTATCGTATAATTGAATCAAAAATAATATTTAAGCATATGCCAAATGCCCATTCTTATCCAGATATGTACTGCGCAGAATATAAGATTCGGTTTTGCTCATGAGAACACAATTACTATTTTGCTTTTATTCATGGATCACAATAATCATAAACTCCATAATCCCAAAATATAAAGGTGGCTTTAAATTTTTTTAAATTTTTTTTGCATTGACTCTCAACATTTAAGAATGCTAAAACTGTTTTCTTTTAAAAATGAATAAAATGGAATAAAATTACCATATCACTTTGCAACATATTGCAATTATTGATATATTTTTTTATCATTTCAGTTAATAAATAATTATTATTAAATTTTTAAGTGAGAAGGACTTTAAGCTGTTTTTTTGTTGTTGTTGAAAAATTATTATTAAATTGCACTGCTAAAATGAACGTAGGTCTGAAGTGGTTACATCACTTGTTGAAGCGATTTCTATGCTAAATCAGGTTTTCACGATAACACTGAGCGTGAGATTTAAGGAGAGATGCCGGTCTCAACAATGAATTGATGTGAACTCATTGATCAATGATTTATAATCAATCAATAAACAGAAAAGAAAATTATGGGTATCAAAACATTTGTTAAAAATTATGTCATATAAATGTAAGAGTTTAAAGAATATGCTGAAAATATTTACAAAAATTAGTGGATAAAGAAAAAAAATGTATTTGAAAAAATTCATTTCTCAAAACATAACTTCGTGCAATTTAAGAATTAAAGCTCAAGAGAATTCTTAAATGTGAGGCAAAGGAGAGTTTTCCTTAAATGCCATAATCATTGAAAAACAATTTGATAAAATTTTAGTCTAAATATTATGATAAAATTGATTTTCATTTTAAGTTGCTTTCTGTCTTCAACCATTAAAGCCCCGTTGCAAACTCTTTGCTTCAACAGGGATCACGGTTAGGAAAAAGAGCTAGTTTATCAAGGAAGAAATTTGGATGGTAGTGTTTGGCTTCTATATTTTACTCGATCCATTTATATTGGACGTTTATCAAATGCCTCAAAAAAATAGGAGTTTCCTCAGGAAATGTCTAGGAGCATAGAAGGTGTAGGAAAAACCAGATCGCACCATTTACCAAAGTGGATCCCAATCTCTACATTTCACCAACTAACACAATTCCTTCCTTGGATACTTGAATATGGGTTCGCAAACGTATAGACGATTTCCATAGTTGGTGACACTAGCTTATCTCTGGTTGTTACTATTTCCAAATTTATTTTTTTTTAAGTATGCAGCAGCGAGATGTTGCTAGTTGAACTTAAAAAGTAGCTTACTAGCAATCCTTCCCTTTTACCCATTGACTACTAGGACGTGGCCGGCGCCGTCATAAATCACACAAATCATTTAAAAAAGTGAGAGCATCAGTTTGCTAACCAAGCTGCTAATCCCAAGCACTATTCTTTCGGACTTTGTGCAAAATTGATGGCCTCGATCAATAACGGACTAGCTACCGTTGGCGATGTGTAACTTGTTCTGCTTAGCCACGCCAGCAATCATGGAATTCGAAATGTATAGTTTGAAATCAAATGTAAAAATACGAAGTAACTCTAGAACCGATTCAAAAAAAAAATCCTGGAAAAGAGGCATTCGAGTTCAATGATTTAAGGTGGATATGAGTAGTCAGTCAATATTACTAATGTTAACGTTACTTAAAAATACTGCAAAAAATCATGGACAAATTTTGAACAAAAACAAAGCTTTTTAGACTCCAGGGTTTGAAAAACTCTAAAATGACCGAATGACCCCAAATCGACTCAATCCATCTTCCCAATCAAATTTGCTGTTAACTATAAATCCTCAGCTAGAGGCTTTATTGAAAAAAAAAATTTCTTTTGAACCGAGTGTTAAAAACTGCTTTTCAGTACACACAGTCCAAGTTTTTAAAAGGGCATTTGACCTACTAGCATTCAACGCCATTAGCCCATATATTAATAGCTTCTAAATCATGGTTTACCAACTGACAAGTTGCAAAAATTCAAATTTTTAATTCAAACTGCAACGTGTCAGAAATTATGCAATACCTATCATTGAAATTTTACAGAGTTATTTTTGAAACATAGAGCTTTTTAAAAATTTCATTCTTGGAATAAAAAGTTACGTGAGATACAATACGTCAGGTAATAAGTGAAAAAATAACTATGATATTTTATTACTTCGATAGCTACCTTCCACATGGTTCACATTCACAAGTTATTTTCTTTTAAAGAGTGTTGAAAGCACAAAGCTTATAATTAATTCAAAGGTTCCGCACGCCTAAAAAGATGTGACGATTAGAACAAACTGTCAATCAATGTGTAATTTTGTGGTGTCATGTTTTTGGAGGCGTCAAAATCGCTGATTATAGCTTTACCTGCCCAAACGATGAAAACTTTATGTTTGACAAGTTCGGTTTTCTGGCGATGAGGGTGGTGGTCAAACTACATAGTTAATTTTGGCCTTCATCAAACATCAAATGGAAGCGAAGGAACTAGCAGTTTGCCATCGGCTCGTTTGGTGTGTAATCAAGAGCTGTCTGTGAATATTTCCACTATTACAAATGACTGTCATTAATAACGGCTCAATTCGGTTTCCTGGCTCGATATTTGTCATAAACATAACAGCAACATCTAAAAAAGGAAAACAAAAAAAAGTCTTTTCAAGTACTTCCCAAGCCATAACGGCCGAAAAGTGCTTCCAGGCCGCCAAGCTGGGGCCCCCGGGTCGATTTTGAGAAGTATACATTAAAAACGAATCTATCCCAATGATAGATGCACTCGGAGACACCACCAGTGAAAAGACAAGCTCTCAATTAATGTTTGCTCATTTATCACTTCGTTCAAACCCCTATTCGTATGTTGATGGCCGGGCGAGAGAAGTGAAATAAAACAGGAACATGGAATTTTTCGACTTTTTTCCCTATCTCGCGCGCCATACACGAAAACTTCCTTCCTGCAGTTCTCATGCTCATAGAAGTGCTGCTGCTGTAATGTCGAAACGAGCCAAAACTAATTGAAAAACTCCGACACTATCCGAGTTTAGGAACATGAACGAGCGCTCGTGTTGGAGAGGATTTTATTTTACACACTAGGTATAAGCTGACTGATGATGACCGGAAGTTGCCTTTACCGGAGCAGATCCGCCATTCCGAACATTCTGAACTGGTACTGTTCCCATGGCTGTTCGTTTTCGGAGTAATGAATTCAAACGTGGAACTAATTGGCCAGATGTGCTTACATGTAATGGTTGATTGATTGTGGAAGTTTGAACCGATGTAGTGGGTTTCCGTACGTAACATTAACGGAATTCCTTTTGGTCCTTGCAATTTGAAAGTAAATCAACAAGACAATCATTTCATAATTAATTTTTTTTTATTTAAAGTCATTCAAAACAGTTGAAAATGATATGTAAATCAACAATTAAATTTTTAAATAAAGATTTTCCAATATTTCATACGAAAATTGTTGCAAATTGTGACTTTATTAAACCAACTGTTGATCATATTGAATGCCTGATATATTCTTATTTCGGAAATTTGAATAATTTTTTTTAAATCAATTATGATCAATTGAGTATGCTATAACTAAGCTTCCATTTTTAAAATCTTCGTTAGTTCTATAGTTAAGTTTAAAAATGCATACATTTTAAAAAGGATTTTTAACAATTTCCATAATTTATCTCGAAAATGAGAGCTGATTGAAAAAAAAATATTGTAGTTATTGTATCAGCGCCCCTAAATTTATCAAAATCAGCTTATGATTGCACCTCGGGATATATGAATTTTGATGCCTTGTGTTATTATGCATATACATATGTACTTAATTAAGAACCGAATCGAATTGACAGTGTGATGTTGATAAAAAATAATATTAGAAACTCCACCTTTTTTGGAAGACGAATTGAAATAAACAAAATGAAATAATTTGTTCAGTTGGTTTATTTTAAGTCATGGGTGGCCAAAATTTCCAAAAAGCGGGAAAAATTTTGGAAAAGAAATTTGTTAGCGGGTTAAATAACAATTTTATTCATATAAAACGTGAAATTACAAACTTTTTTAGGACTCTCAAAAAAATTGAAAATTTCTGCTTCTGCCTCAGTTACCTCAAGAAAAGATTCGTTTTAAAACATTAAGAAACGTGAAAAAATTTCAACTCGGAAACACCGAAATTCGGCACTCTATATACCAAATTTGTTTCTCTGAGTCACTGCAAATTTTGATTTCAAATTTATTTTATTTACATAGTATTCCATCTCACGACATAACTTGACAAATTTGTCGAACGTTTTTTTATTTTTAAATTTAAAACATTTGAGTTATGATTCCAGGTGTGGCACCCTCGCGGCAAGCAAAAAAAAAGAAGATATCTGGTTAAAAATTATTTTCGTTATGGGGTTTCCATCCAGATTCTGTACATAGGACATTGACTGACCCACTGGAATTTTGGGTACATTCCTTTGACTCGAATATCGAATTTTCAATAAGATTAGACTCACTTAAATTGCCAGATTGCACGGGTTTTGCTCGATTTATTTTTACTTTATTAGAAAAATCAAATAAAAATTTGAGTTCTGTGATAACCATTATGTATTTTGAGTCCAAAACAATTTTTATGACAAAGTTTATCCAAATAAACTGGGTGATGGCTTTCAATGAAAAATAAACAATCTTTCGTGTTTTTTTTTCTCCTTGATTTTAATAAGTTACTCCACCTTCTTTGAAAGACAAATTGAAATAAACAAAATTCAATATTTTTTTCAGTTGGTGGCCAAGATTTCCAAGAGGCGGGCAAAATTTAGAAAGAAAAAAAAGATTTGTTAGCGGGTCAATTTTAATCATAGAAAACGAAAAATTACAAGTTTTCAAAGACCCTCATGAAAAAATAAAAAATGTCTGAATCTGCCTGGGTTACCTCAAGAAAAGATTCGTCTAAAAACATTAAGAACCGTGAAAATTTTTTAGCTCGGAAACACCGAAATTAAACCATGAGAGTACAAAACATGTCAAGCAAAAGGTTCTTCTATTAACTCAAAATTTTATATTCTTAATAAAATTTTGATGAACGATTAAAGTGAATCAAGAGTTACAATCTCGACTCAGAACTAAGCACCCTCAAAATCCAATTCCAGATCCACAATTCAACTACAGATTTTCAAAAAAAATTCTCACTTGTTGATAGATATTCGTAAGTACTCGAAAATCACTATCAAAGTCTATTCACAAAAGAAGTTTTTGCATGAATTTTGTGTACATTCCTTTCACTCGAATATCAAATTTTCAATAACATTAGACTAACTAAAATTTTCAGATTGCCCGGATTTGAACGATTTATTTAACTTCATTTGCAAAATCAAATAGAAATTTAAATTGCGTAATAACAATTATGTATTTTGCGTTAAAACAATTTTTGTTTTAAATTTTATCCATATTTCCTAATTCCTAAGAACTCCTTAAATTATATAAAAATATCGAATGAGCTTAGATTTGAATAATTTTCGATATTATGGTTCCATTTTTTTAAATCTAAATGTGTTGCCTGTGACCGGATTGTGGAATCTGTATTCAGTTTATTATTCTTGATTTTCAGTTCGGTTACATTCGGGTCAAAATCTTGATTCGAATCTTGGTTTTGCTTTTAAAACTTAAATAAATTTCATTTTCCATCTTCGAAACTCATCAAATTGGAATATTAAAAGAAAATACTTTAAATAACATACCATTTCTGAGATTTGGATTTGTAATTATAACTCTTATTTCTTATATTGAATTGAAACTTTAAAAAGTTCCTTAGTGGTGATCCAGAATTAAATTATCAGATTTTTATCATTTAAAATTTTCATTTAGATTCACTAGTAGAATAACGAATAAGTAAATGAAGGAAAAATGCATATAGGAAATCAAAGATTCAGAATTCAAATACGAGGTTCTGGTTAAGGATTCTTTCTGTTCTGTTCATAATTAATGAGATTTGTTCGGAATTTAGATTCAGAAATCGATTTCAAGTTATGAATTCAAAACTTTTATACAAAATCCAGATTTGCAATTAAAATTCAAAATTAGTCAAAACAAAACTCAAAACAGGTGAAAACCACTATTTTAAAATAAGATTTCATTTTCAAAATTGCGTTGATTGAAAAACCCTTTTTTCATAGGATTTTATTAATTAAATAAATTTATAACTTGTACTTAATCTTCAGGTTCACGAAAATTTAGCTGGAAGTATATTTCATTGGTTTGTTGTTTTAATTTGTTTATGTTGTTGATAATTCAATTAATTTAATCTGAATTTAAAAAGTTTACAAAAGTTGAAAATTAATCTGATTTTAACCCTAATCAAGTTTTTCATTCAAATGAAGCTTTCAAGATCCCTCATTTTCTTAAAGCAACACTCTTTTAGGACTTATTTTTTAAAGTCATGACTTTAAATGAACAATTACTATCATAAAGAAACTTAAACCAGAATAATAAAATACTCTTAGTTTCACTTTTTTTTAACTCTTCTTTATGTAGGAGAAAGTCGGGTAAGACGGACACAGCGGGTAAAACGGACACTTTCGATATTTCGAAAATTACATTGTTTGGCAAAAATCTAACGATGGGAATATGTTCGCCTAAGTGTATCAACACTTTCGAGACCCTTTGTTTATTTGTAGCAAGCAAGGTCTCATAATAGTAAACAAAATAAACAAAAACTTTGAGGATCCATTATTTGATGTAATTTTTTCTCCTCATTTAATAGTTCATAATTCACAAAATTTTGGAAAATTTTAACCGTTTTCAAAGGTAGAGTGTTCATTAGGCTTCTTTTTAACCATCTGGAGGAAAATCAGCGAATTTCCGTCAAAGGGCTTGAACAACAAACGTTTTGAAAAAAAAAGTCGCTAAGGCGAGTAAGCCGGACACCTCAAGGTCGGGAAAAACGGACAAATAAGTTTCTCCAGGTATTTTGAATTTTTCATCGGTTTGATCCTCCATATGCCTTCGAAAGACCTTGGCAAGAGCAATTGTCGATCGAAAAGCACTCGGCATGGCAAACAGGCCATAAAAACTGTAAAAATAGGATCTCCGGTTAAGAAAGCGTCTATAAAATACGAAATTCCGAAATCACACTGTTTCGCTTCTGGACTCGGACCAGTTGGTTCCATTTTGGTTTTAAAACGTTTTCAAATTCTCAACTCACAAAAATATCTACTTCAACAGCAATTTTTGCGACATAATGTAGGGGAGAGTGGGGTAACGTGGGCCACTTCAAATATCTCAGCTGTGTGTTGAGATAAAAATCCCAATCCAACTGTCATCGTCGTCGCTTTGCGTAAGCATGTTTTTCTATATGTTGTTGACTTATGTACGTATCATATGCTTCTTTTATGAAACTAGCCTAGAAAAATGTACTTACATAATTAATCAAGCACCCGCAAAATTGCATCCGAGCGAGACCTCAAGTACATAACAAAAATATGCTCATACGCTTATGATCTTGGTTTTGAAATGTTTTTTCACGTGGAAAAGGAATTTTTGATGAAACATAAATAGGTCACACAAACGCAACCAATTTGCAAATCATTGCTTGTGGGGAATCGTGGGCCACATTTTGTGGGGTATCTTGGGCCACCTATATTTTGGTGTTTTTTTACACATTCAGAACTCAAAATACGTTATTACTATTTGTAAAGTTTTCTTATGCCAAACGAAGAATTATGGAAAATGTTTTGTCCATCTTTTCTAATGCAATAGAGACGAACAAAAATCCTATATATGGAATTATGCCTAAACGTTCGCGAGCCAGGTTTTAGGATCTATTCGATCATACACAACTCTCTTTTTAGTTTCCTCATCTGAAATCGCTTCAAAATAACTAAATGAATTATGAAATTTCAGTTTTGGGTCAACTCATAAACATTGCACGTTATCTAGTCAATTTGGATTTGTTGACCCATGTTTCCCCACAGTTTTTCAAATTCCAAAAAAATTTACTTTTTTCAAAACAGTCAAAACTCGGGAAATTAATGTATTAAAAAAATAACAAAAATTGCCTAATGATTCCTCAAAAATGTAGAAAACCTTTAAATTTATTTTTTTCATTTTTTCTTTTCTAATAAAGAAGTTATGAAACAAAGAAAAAAAGTGGCCCATGATACCCCACTCTCCCCTACCTTTTCTGAGCAGTGTCCGTTTTACCCGACCATTTTTGAAAAGTGTAATTTGCAAGCATGTTTTAGATTGCTATAAAAACAGTCTTGATGAAGGAAATTTTCAAATTCCAATGGTTAATGCGATAGCAAACAATCTAAACTGCCCATCTGCACGAAAACTGCGATGGAAAAAGCAATGTCTGATTTTCTATTGCGATTCTACCTTAGGGTGTCCGTCTTACCCGACCCCGCCTCCCCTATGAATTTTTCAAGCAAAAATGTTAATAGATAAATTTTGTCACCAAACCCCTCCCCCCCCCTCCCTTTTGCCAATTCTTTCACGGCTCTGTTGCGTGGTAAAAATCATCTTGTTCTACTTCAATCTACTTGTGTGTCAATTTTCTTTAAAATAAGTATAAATGTAAGTGTATTTCGACATATCAGTCTTTATTTTCTTGAAACGATCGTTTGATTGATCTTGCGTTTCGATGCTGATTGGCATGTTCCTTAAGGAATTCTATAAATTTTAATGATTTTTATATTTTAATTTCTGTGTGTTTATCTATTCTTCTATTTACAAGCTAAATTTTATGTGCTTATGTGTTTTTCTTCTCTAATCGCCTCTATGTTTTTCAACTTACCGTAGAGAACATATGAATATAATTAATATGTTCGAAACTACTCTATTTTATAACATACACATACACTTGTGGACTTTTTGTATGAATATTTACGTATTTTTTAACAGCTTACTTGGGTCATGATAATCTCTTTTGGGCTATGTGTTTTGCGATGATTTTTCGACGTTTTTCTTTGGATTTAGTTTTTCTCTGTATTTTTGATTTATGAGAGAGTTGAAGATGAAAAAAAGACTGATATGCTGAAAAACAATTGCATTAAATCATCCAGTCTACCTCTACAAAATTTTAATCAGTATAAAGTTATTCGAGTTTTGCTGTTCTTGCTTTGATTTTGTAAAAGACCTTCCACACACCGTATAAACAGTAAGAGAATTTTTCTATTCAATGATTCAGTGTTTGTATAGTTTCAAATTGATATTTATCAGTTATCTTCATATTTATGAATGGAGATTTCTTAATTCATTTTATTAGAATGTGCACAGCAAACCAGCAAAATTTTGTGTTTTTTTTTCAGATTTGGGCACATTTCTTCCAGATGATTACACTAGTTTACAAAATTAAAAAAAAAAATCGTGAACTTGATCAACTGACCAACATTTTTAATGTAAAATCGGGCGCTGAATCCGAAAATGAAGTTCAAAAAAATCTCACTAAAACCATTTTTGAGTTATGCTCCAAATTTGAAATTTCGGAAAAATAAAAAAAAGTTCTTGTACTTAGATTGAAATATCTCGGACGGCACAGCAGTAATTCGAAATCCCTTTTTTGCATATTAACCCTTCGTTTCATGATTTTTTATTTTTCCTTTAAAATCAGTTCAAACAGTTGAAAATGATGAATACATCAAGAAAAAAAATAAAATAAAATACGATTTTTCCATTTTTCCATACATTAATTGTTGCAAATTTGTAACTTTATGAAACGAAGGGTTAAAGGTGAATAAATTTTCTATCGATCATCTGAATACTGTTTTTGCGTTTGACTAACAGTATTGTTGATTATAGTGACTTTATGAGAAAAAAAAATTATTAAAAACGCATTTTTTTTAGAGAAAATTTTGTTTTCACGAAAGTTTTAGACTCGATGGTAGCATTCAAAAATTCTGATTTTCTTTTGCCCTTAAATTTCAATTTAAAACAAATATTTCAAGTGGTTGTTTATCAAAATCGGTTGAAAATTGAAGAAGTTATGGCTTCTTTACCATAACTGTAATTTTTGCAGTTTTTAATAATTTAACGAACCGCAGTACACTTATAATAGTATAGGAAGAAAACCACATGTTTAATCTCACTCGCTCCAAGTCAAAATTATTTATTAGCTTACCAGAAGGCCGCATGCCAAGTTTCAGGAGGATCTGACCATAGGGAGGGGTTGCATGAGTCTCAAACGTGAATAAAATTTTAAGGTTTTCTGCCCGGGAAGAACAAAAAAATACTGTTTTTTCATCAATAACTTTTTTCAGCACTAGCCAATTGTTTTTTATGGTTATTTTTTTTAAAGCCTAAGTTGAGACAAATATTTCACCCGAAGACTGTAACATGATTAGACTTGAAGTAAAAAAGTTATTGCTGTTCAAAGGCCGCAAATTATGTCCAACACGCAATGAGTACTTTTTACGCATTGCGTTTTATACGAGAATTTTTGACCAAAATACAATCTTTGAACCGCAATAACTTTTCTGTTACAAATCCAATCGAGTTAGAGTCTTCGGGTGAAATATTTATCACAACTAAGGCTTTAAGAAAATCAACCATAAAAAACAATCAGCTAGTGATGAAAGAAGTTATTGATGAAAAACCAATATTTTTCGTTCCTTCCGGGCAAAATACCTCAAAATTTTATTCACGTTTGAGACTCAAGCAACCCCTCCCTATGGTCAGATCCTCCTGAAACTTGGCATGCGACCTTCTGGTAAGCTAATAAATTATTTGGACTTGGAGCGAGTGAGATTTATCATGTTTCATTCTTCCTATACTATGATAAGTGTACTGCGGTTCGTTAAATTATTAAAAACTGCAAAAAATACTATTATGGTAAAGTAACCATAACTTCTTCAATTTTCAACCGATTTTGATAAATAACCACTTGTAATATTTGTTTTGAATTGACATTTAAGCGCAATCAGATTTTTTAAATGCTACCATCGAGTCTAAAACTTTCGTTGAAACAAAATTTTCTCTAAAAAAATGCGTTTTAAATAATTTTTTTTCTCATAAAGTCACTAATATCAACAATACTGTTGGTCAAAAGCAAAAACAGTGTTCAGATGATCGATAGAAAATTTATTTACCTTCAATATGCAAAAGAGGGATTTAAAATTACTGTTGTGCCGTCCGAGATATTTTAACCTAAGTACAAGAACTTTTTTAATTTTTCCAAAATTTCATATTTGGAGCATAACTCAAAAACGGTTCTACTGAGATTTTTTTTGAATTTCATTTTCGGATTCAGCGCCCGATTTCACATTAGAAATGACCTCCAGTTTACTGAGTTCAAAAATGCTGTAAACTAGATTAAAAATAACATGATGTTCCGGAAAGAGCTTGGCGCGCCACAAGAAGGCGGTCGCAGGCCATGGTTTGGCCGCCTATGCTTTAAGCAAATCAAAATTGATTTTTATACATCGATTTTGATCGATAGATACCGTCAACTGGGGCATCATGCAACACTTTTAAACTTCAATGGCTTCTAAAAACGTCCACAGATAATTATACCGTAAAAGTTTTAAGGTTTATGGGGCATCTAATTGACTTAGTCAGAAAAATTATAATTTTACCAGTTGGGTTTAAATTAACAAAAACATGCGATTTTCACCCTACTATAGGAATGGGGGAAAGTTGTAATAAAAGTTGATTGTTATGAAAAATCAAGTGAAAATGTAGGTAAATTTATAGTTTTATCTGTATTTGTGATGTCATAACGCATAACGCACAAACTGCAGAAATTTTTTGTTTTGTCCGAATTGAGTTTACATTTTTTTCTTTCAAAATTGTTTTTAAAGACAAATCAAAAAGGTGCTGCATGCATTAAGGGCTAAAAAAAACAAAAAACTACAAACTGAAATCATAAAAATTATTGTTTGGATGGATGAAATTTTGAAATTACCAAACGCGTGATGCCAAACAATCATATTCGAGCATATGGAAACGAGATTCAAAAGGTAGAACTTTAATTTGAATTCTGATGCATTTAAGCCCAGACTGGGTACTGAATTATAAAAATATTTATTTAAAAAAAAAGTTTTGATTGTCCGAAAAATATTTTTAAACCAACAGTGTTGGTATAGGGTAATGAATAAAGTTTGTAGGCGATATCATTAAACCAATCTGTCATACTGGGTAAAGTTTTAACCGCATCGAAAAATGTAAAAATGTGTTAATTTATAGCTCCATATGTATATTTTCTACAAATGTTGCATCGAACCCTGCTGTCGCATGATGCCCCGTTTATCGGTTCCTGTGGATTAAAATCTTAATATTACACTCGTAGAAGAAGTTGCAAAAATCCAATGGCTATTGAGCAAATATCTGTACAGGAAATACGCTGAAAAGTATACGGTACCAAAGATGACATGTATGAAAAAGGACTATGCGTAACAACTACAATAATGTGAAACAAGGAAAACATTTTATAAAATTTTCATCTTATTGGATAATTCATCCCAAAAAATATAGTGGAAATTGAACTCGCTGCAACATCCCATCTCGGCTTGCCAGTCCGATATCTTACCCAGTGCACCATCTGAGTCGGTTAGCAAACGAAAGTTTATTGTCATAGTAGACTGAGTCGATTTGGGGTCATTCTTGAATTTCTCAAACCCTGGGGTCTAAAAAGGTTCGTATTGGTTCAAAACTTTTCCAAGATTTTTTTTTGCAGAAATTTTAGGTAACGTTTACATGAGTAAATTTGAACTTTTAGGTTGGTATGGCAAAATTGAATAATTTGTTATGAAAATTCAACATCATTTTTGTTTCTTCTGTGGAACCCAGCCTTTTTTTGCTAATGGTTTTCGTGCCGATTTTCAAATTTGCATAAGAAAATAGACAACATCTGACACAATATTCGCGTCCACATCGTCGAATTCTCAAACAATCAATTATTGAAATTTAAACACCGAAAATGCTGTTTCTAGTGTAATTTGTTGATTCGGGTTAAGACTCATTTTTTCCACCTTTCATTTGACGAAAAAGTCAACAAATCATTTTCATTACACACATCCTTCACCTATAGGTATCCACAAACGTTAAAAAACCGCGTCAAAACGGGGCGCAGCATTAATGTTGATTGATGGTTGGAATTTTGCATGATGACAGGAATAAATACCCAATATTTATTGCTTTCTGCGTTATTCTGTTTCACCGAAAGCACCTTCTCTTTTTCAATGGAAGGGCTGAAGTGTGGGTGGGTTTATTGAATAGAGCCATGCGTAGCGTTGCTACGCAGCTACTTACTGTCTTCCTGTCTTTTACGCAAAACATTAAATTGAAAGGCTCCCAGCCAGAGTACCAACTACAGCATCGACAATCAATTGCTCCATAAAAACACAAAAACCCATAGGTAAGTGACATTTGATAGACAATAAATCTCCGCTGCCGCTGCTTTTGGCTCTCTGTGGGCCCAACAAATCCAAGTAATGGGCTGAAAAGTCATAAATAAGCCCAATTAAAAGCACGTGAGGCTCTTTCATGGCACGAATTGCAGAGCCAACATGAAATTGAGGTGTGCTCGCACGATCGATCGCTAAGATTGGACGAACTAGAACAAAAACCCTGCCATTTCTGCGCGGAATGATTGATTAACTTGTATATTTACAGAGGATATCCCCTGAAAAGCTATAATCATCAACGGATAGGAAAATCCTGGGAAACAGTCCTCCTCCTTGCGCGAAAATGGGTCGTAACTGTGGGAGTGTGTCAAAGTTGTGGTAAGAAATAAAATTTTCTCACGTGCCTTAGACGCAAGGCTCAAGTCACCGAAAAACGCTTTCCTTTTCAATTTGGGGACACCTGCACACGCGTTTCTTGCTTCAGGTCAAACAAAGCCTTTTAAAAGTCCAAAAGCAGATGATTTTTGATTCTTCGTTCCTTGATGCGATGGGAAAGATACCCAAGTTTTGAGCGTGAGAAGATCCTCGATTGCACCTTAAGATGTTGCTCAAACTATCAGCTGACGAAGATTATACCGAAAGAAACCTACAAACGTCTAGGCTCGGGCATAAAAGTGATGCAAGAAGGATAGAAACTTAAAAAAAACTACTTCCCATTTTCAGAAAGGAGACAACAAAACGAAATAAAACAGATTTCGCTTTATGTTCCCTGACAATCTCCGGGATAGTCATCATGGTAGCAGCCAAATAAAGGCTTTGTAGCTTTTGGCACGTTCATTGTGAACAGCATGACGATTTTGGATTGAAACATGGGACAGAAACTACCGATTCGGAGCAAACGGACCGAACATAATCCCTGCTGAATTGATCCAAGTTTTCTGCTAAAAGTCTTTTTTTTAGCAGAAATAACAAAGTTTTGAAAACTTCCTAACCTAAAATTATCAAATATGATTTAAGTCCTACAAATTTACACTCAATTCATAATTTACAAATTACACAGAGTTCAAAATTTATTTCCAAATTTATAAATCAGAAATCCAAACAAAAACCAAAATACTTAATCTATGTTTGTAAGGAAAAAAAAACAAAATTGCGAAAAAAATTAACTCGCTCTAGAATGTTGAAAATGACATAGTGCGGGAAGATGTTACAATAAAAATACTAGAGACGTAGGGGAGAGTGGGGGTACTTGATCCCCTTTTCTTAAACATTTTCACCTTATCTTTTTGTAAAGATTTAGCAACTAGCACCCTTTTACACTTTCTGATAGCGTGTTACTTCAAGTTTCTATGCACCAAAAATTAGAACGATACCTGAACCCGTAGATGAACAAGAAGCATTTTCGTGGGAGTAAAAAAATTGCGATATTTTTTAAGTTAAGGGAGACTTGATCCTCTTTTGAAGCTGACTTGATGCTTTATTCAGGAAGCCCTAAACCTTGGAAAAAAATAAAAAAAACCCCAAGATAGAATGTCAATTGACTATTTTGGTCATTTTGGTTCTCATTTCACAATTTATAACCGACAGAAGATGAAAATTCTATAACTTTGTCTCAACGCTAATGTCATTGCATATTTAAAGGCGCTATTTTCTGTAATTAAGGAAAATTTAATTATATTAGCCCTTTTCTACAGACAATTGTTAAATAAATATTAGTTATTGGATAAATATTAGTAATCTCGTAATCAGCAATGATCACGATCAATTCAGAAGAAGAATATACCGCTTTTAACTCTAGGGATCAATTGAACCCATAAATAACATTTTAGAAAACTTTTTCCAAAAAAAGTTGAGGGTTTACCATTATTTTGATAATATGGTATAATGAACTTCATATTACGCTCCAACTATTGATATATTGGAACAAATATTTTGGATATAATTTTTCCTTGTAAGGAACATTTTGAAATGATGAAAAAACATCTTCAAGTCACATTTCGTGAAATTTTTCATACAAAGTTCAATTAATCAAACAAATATTTTGTTAAAATTTTTTGAGCTTTAAGCATTATTGTTTTGCTCCATTTAACACATTTTCCTGGAACATTTGATCTTTGTAGGACATTCTAGTTTCGAGATATAGCTAAGGAATCAATTATCCCCAGGGATCAAGTATCCTCACTCTCCCCTACCTGATATTCGGTCGGCCGAATATTCTAGTCCATCTCTAGTCCATCTCATCGAAGCACAGTACGAGGCATTTTCGTGCAAGGTCTTGCACGACGGTGTCTTGTCCGAACCAATCCCGGTAACTGCTGGAGTGAGACAAGGATGTATTTTATCACCGCTACTTTTTCTCATCGTAATGGATGAGATCTTGACTGGATCGATTGACTGTAGACCAAACCGAGGATTGCCGTGGAATCCTTCAACCATGGAGCAACTGAACGACCTTGATCTGGCAGACGATATTGTTTTGCTCGCCCAAACACAACAAGACATGCAGAGCAAACTCGATGACCTCACCGAAAGCTCCAAGGCAGCAGGTCTCAAAATCAATGTCGGAAAGACCAAGTCGATGGAAATCAATACAGGAAATCGTTCCAATTTCGTGGTAGCTGGACAACAGGTTGAGACAGTGGAGTGCTTCCAGTATCTTGGTAGCCAGATTACGCCTGATGGTGGTACCAAGAAGGACATCGAAACCCGGATCAGAAAAGCCCGATTTGCGTTTGCGAGTCTCCGAAACATCTGGCGGTCACGCCAGATCTCTCTACGAACTAAGATCCGAATCTTCAACTCAAACGTCAAATCCGTATTGCTGTACGGGTGTGAAACTTGGTGCACATATGCGGTGACGACGCGAAAACTGCAAGTTTTTGTAAATCGCTGCCTGCGGAACATCATCCGCGCTTGGTGGCCTGGCAACTGGATCTCGAACGTTGAACTTCATCGCCGGTGTCATCAAAAGGCGCTAGAAATCGAGATTCGGGAACGTAAGTGGAGATGGATTGGGCACACGCTGCGAAGAGATGAAAACGAGATTTGCAGAGAGGCGCTTGACTGGAATCCAGATGGGCATCGAAGAAGAGGCAGGCCCAAAAGCTCGTGGCGGCGAAGTCTAGCCGCTGAAATCCGCACAGTTGACGAGAACCTTGGCTGGCAGCAAGTGAAGACGCTGGCTCCGGATCGCCAGCAGTGGAGATCTTTTATCTCAGCCCTATGCGCCGGTCAATCGGCGCTGGACCCTTAGGTAGGTAGGTAGGAATATTCGGCGCCGAATACCGTCAAAAAACCGTTAAGCCGAATATTCACCTCACCGAATAGTTGAGCAAGGTATTCGGCCGAATAGGCCGAATAGACTGAGTATTTATTTTTTTCAAATCCATACAAAAACAGAGTTTTTTTCAACTGATGTTGGATACTTTATTAAATATCCAAAAGTAATGTTGCAAATCTTCAAAATCATCAAAAACCAAATAAAGAATTTGAGAAAAGTTGATTCTGACCTGGGAGGCCACATATTTTTCTAAACTCTCTGGGTTTTACCCTGATTTATTCAGATTTTTTGCTGAATCAAATAAAAAAAAATCAAATATCTCTTTGAAAATTTATAAATTCTATGTTACAAAATTCGTAATTTTATTCGTTGGATACCATTTCAACACTGCTGTTGTAATCCGATGAAAATTCTAAATTTCAAGTAATTTTATTTCTTTCTCCTATTGTATGTTTGAAAATAATGCCTAGTTTCTGTTCAGATTATCCCTTGTTTTTACAAATTTTTCAAAAAATCCTTCAGACCTGGCCGTGTGGATACGTGTCGTAGAAAGTATTGCATGCCTAAGGTTAAAGATCATCGTTCTTTTTGGCCACTATTTTGATTACATCTTGCTAAAATTGGACTTTCATCAAATTCGATATAAAACAAAGCAATTTCAAATAGCCTAACACTACTTTTGACATGTTTTGTCCCAGATTTCACTGGAATCTAATCTCTTTTGTGAAAAAGTTCTAGAAGCAACAAGTCATCTGACGTCCATTCAGCTAATGGTGACATTTTGAAAATCAAGGAGACCTCTACTGAAGATCTGACACATCTGGTTGGATATAATCGACTCAAACACATGAAGAACATGAGAATGGCAGAAAAAGAAGATTTCTATTTGAAATAGCAGTAGAAATCAGGGCCGTAGGAAGAACTGGCTCATGGGGGGGGTTTTGATGACAAATTTTTCTCAATAACATTTTTGCTTAAACAATGCCTACACAAGTGAAAAATTGTATATGTACTTAGTGCAAATTATTCAAATTAAAGTTATTTTGCATTTAAAATTGTTTATTTTTGAAATTAAGTCCTAGCAGAAGCCAGTTTTGTTCATGTAGCTTTCAGAAATATAGGTACTTGTGATATAGCTCAGTTGGTAAATCAGTTGCCTCCTGAGCTGATATCCGTGAGTTCGAGCCCAAGAGTAAACATCGATCACAGTTGTGTTTCTAATCTAACTTTGATACATTTAAAATTTTAATTTTGAATCAAGAATCAAAGTTATCAAACTTCAATATCCTTCAATTTGAATCCCTGATGAAATTTTAACATCGATATTTTAATATTGATCATAAAACTTAAATTTGAGCTTAAGCTGAATACAAACCTTGAATTTTAGTTCCAAGTCTGAATTCTGCATTTTGAACCCAAATTCTAAGCCTGAATCTAAATTCCGGATAAGAAATCCTATGAATTTGAAAACAAAATGCGAAATTTGTATCAGAACCCTTGACCAGAAATCTTTTATTTGAATTTGAACTTATGGTTTTCAATATGATTTTTTTTTTCAATTATTTATTCGTAATTAGCTTGAAAATTATTAATAAAATTGCGAATAACGAAATTTTTACATATTTTTAATTTCTGGATTCATGAAACTTTTTTTATGACTCAACTCTGCACATAAATTGAGAATAAAAAATTCAGATCCAAATCTTAAAAGTGGATTGAATTTCAAATATTGTTTTTCATATTCCGAAATTCAGAGTTTTGAATATGGAAAATTCATCACATTTAAGATTGAAATGCAACACTTATGTTGGATCAAGTATCCGGGCTTGGCAAATCCAGTCAATTTTATCCTGAAACCTTGCGAAATAAGGGCATATTGTTTTAAGTTTTTCTTAAATATCCGTCCAATACGCAGGCAAATTTCAGAATTATTCCTCTAAAATAAAGAAGAAAAACACACGGATTATTGTTTTCAATTTTTTCGAAACAGGCGATTCAGAATCATTAGAATCGAGGAAGAATGACCTTAACGGGTTAAACTCCTATCAAAAAGAAAAAAAAAAGAATCATTAGAAAAATCAATATTCCAAAAAATCGTTTATGTTTTTTGATAAAATTTGATTAAAAAAATTATTTGGAGACAAGATACATAATTCTAAGAACACAATTGAAATTTTCGTTTGATTTTGCAAATAGAGTGAGAAAATCTGGTCCAAATCCGTATAATCTGGAAAGCTTAGTCTAACTTTATTGAGATTCAATATTTGGGACACAATTACTATCAACAAGTGAGAAATTTTTGGAAAAACTGTTGTAGAATTGTGGTCCTGAAATGAGATTTCGATGTTTTGGAGTCAAGATTGTTACACTATTGTAACTCTTGAATCATTTACGTAGTTCATCAAAATTTGATAAGAAAATTCAAATTTTATGTTTAGTACAACATTTCACTTGGCATCTTCGGACCTTCATGGGGGGGGGGGGGGTTTAACACCCAAAACCCTCCCCCGTTCCTACGGCCATGGTAGAAATAGAAGTATTTCTATTTAAAACTCAATAAAATATTCGACCGAATATTCGGCCGAATATACGTTTGGCCGAACAGTTGGAAAGGTCAATATTCGGTATTCGGCCGTTCGCCCAATACCACTATTCGGTACATCTCTAAAAAATACTAATTAAATATGAAACTAAGAAGATTTTTTTCTTTTGAGAAATTTATGTACATATTAAGTAATAAATAGATATGAACAAGCTACATTCACAAAGAAAATATTTTTAAAATAGAAGGATTTATTTTAAATTTAAACTTAACATCATACATTATTGAGGTGCTTAGTATGAAGAAAGTTTTGGGGTTTCGAAAATATCCATTATTATTTACTTCAAAATAAATTTTAGACAGTCTTTTAAATCTAATTCATTGAAAAAATTTCGCAGTTATATTTTGTATGTGGAAAAAAATACTTAATCAACACAATAAATAGCCATTTTGAACTCAAGAGTTTCAAGGATCGAGTAAATGATTTCAGGAGTCGAATTTGAATTCAAAGGTCTGCGAAAGAGGTCGTCCATATAAACTGTTCAATGTTTTTGCGTTATTAACGTTATTATGCATTGGATTAAGATGAAAATTTCCACATAGAAGTTTTAAGGGACGCTCAATTGTTTCAGGTTTCAAATTTCGAGTCAGGTGTCGGCAAAAATGGTCGTTCATATTATCTATTCATTGTTTTTGCTAAACTGGGGGTTATTCTGCGAGTCGAGTGACGTGACTCACAAAATTTCATTTTTTTAAATCCTGAATCCAGGAAATGATTCAGAGAAGAAACGTTATTATGAATGAGCTCCAAAAATCGATCACAGGCCATTTGAGTTGAAACTTCGAGCCTAGAGCGGCTTCTGGAGTCGGCACAGCGATGTGAAATTTTGCACTTAACGTCACGTGACTCTATGAATAAGCCCCAATGTCTTGATTATACATCGGATTATAATGAAAATTTGCACAGGGGAGTTTTACAGAACATGTAATTGATTTCACGTGTAAAATTTTGACAAGGAATCAGTAATAGGGGTCGTCCATGATGTTTTCGATTTTTTTTGCAATAACTACGTTGTTACGCATTATATCGAGGCAAAAATTCAAACACGAGAGTTTTGCAGAACGAGGAATCGATTCCTGATAACAAACTTTCTATTAGTCGACAGAAAAAGGGGTCGTCCACATTTACTGCTTAACGTTTTCGCAATAGTTGTTTTATTAAGCACGAGATCCAGACAAAAATTCATTCACGGGTGTTTTACATAACGGACGATTGATTTATAAATTCAAATTAACTTTGAAAATGATGGTTGAGAAATTGGATTTTTTTTAAATAAATAATCAATGATAAACTTATTAAAACCAAAATAAGATATTTCAAGTTTTGAAAAAAATATTGAATACACAATGTAAATTCAAAATAAGTTAACATTGCAAATTAAAATGAAGTTATAAAACTGCTTCTTCGAATCATTTTCGTAGGGGAGATTGGGGTATCATGGGCAACTTTTTTTTCTTTGCTTCATAACTTTCCTATTATAAAAAATAAAAAGAAAAACATAAATGGAAAGGTTTTCAACAATTAGGCATTTTTTAATTTTTTAAGTAGGGTAAGTGTTCCTAATTTGGCATGTGTCCTTAATGTTAACATAACGTTCGATTTTGACTGTTATGACGATATTTTTCACTTATCACAATTGTAAAAAAATTATAATGTAACGGATCATGTGAACTTTCATTTTACAAACAAATTAGTTTTCTAACTCACAGGATTTTTCGTAAAATCCGGATTGTTTCAAAGTATATTCAAATTGAATGAAGTTGTTAGCAAATTTCTTTAAAAACACCTTTTCAGAAATAGAAGATACAAGCTGAATTTGTCAACCGATTTTTTTGAAATTTTTTGTCGGATTGTTTTTTTATCATGATTTTAGTAATAATTATGTTAGAAACATGATGTTTTCGTGTAACAACTGAAAAAACACTATTTTTAATGTGTTCCTAATTATGACATAGTCAAAGTTTTCCAAACTATATCAAAGTCATAGAATGTATTTTAATTAAATTTGATTGATTGAATTTTTTTTTAACTTTATTTTCAACGACCTGTTAAAATAAACTGTTTTGAGTTAATAAAACAGGATATTTTTTTAATTCAGTGTATCTCATAGCTAAAAATGTTGAAAAATTATGTTTGCCAGGTTGTAAAGAACGCACCCTACGCGACAGAAAAGGAAACCATAAAGTTACAGAGAGTTTCTCAACAAGAACAGAATCGAAAGGAAAAATTGAAAAAAAAATCTAAATAAAATACGTTGTATATTGTCACATGGGAATCATGCAAAACTTTTCAACTTCAATTACTTCTTAAACCCTAATGTCCACAGATAATCATACCGCCTGTGCATCAAAAGTTTTAAGGTTAAAGGGACATCTAAATCACGTAGTCAGAAAAATAATTGGTTTCCCCAATTATTTTTAAATGTACAAAACATACGATTTTCACCCTACTAAGAAAAAGGGGTAAGTTGCAAAAACCTTTGTTTTTAATGAAAAGTCAAATGAAAAAGTGTGAAAAGTTGTAGTTTCTGATTTATTTGTGATTTCATTGCGCATAAATCGCGATCTGCAGTTATTTTAGATTCTGTTAGAATGATGTGAGATACTATGGCATCATTATTCTGTTATCATAAAATGTGATTTTAATATACTTAAATAAAAGTTAAATAAGTGTTGTGGTATACAAATGTTGCATCTAACAATGCTGTTGCATGATGTTCTGTTTGACTGTAGGGTAAGTGTTCCTAATGTGGCATGTGTACCTAATGTTAACATACTGTTCGATTTTGCCTGTTTTTGGCGTTATTTTTCACTTATCACAATTATCAAAAAAATGATAATGTAAGGGATCATGTGAACTTTCATTTTACAAACAAATTAGCTTTCTAATTCACAAGATTTTTCGTAAAATCCGGATTGTTTCCAAGTATGTCCAAATTGAATGGAATTGTTAGCAAATTTCTTAAAAAACACCTGTTTAGAAATAGAAGATTAAAGCTGAATTTGTCAACCGATTTCTTTGAAATTTTTTGTCGGATTGTTTTTTATCATGATTTAAGTAATAAGTATGTTAGAACGATGTTTTGTTCGTGTAAAAACTAAAAAAAGCATATGTCCACAATTAGGAACACTATTTTCAATGTGTTCCTAATTATGGACATAGTCAAAGTTTTCCAAACTATATCAAAGTCATAGAATGTATTTGAAATAATAATTAGTTTCACCAGTTATTTTTAAATTTACATAACATACGATTTTCACCCTACTAAGAAAAAGGGTTATCTAAGTTGCAAAAACCTTTGTTCTTAATGAAAAATCAAACAAAAAATTTTGAAAAGTTTTTGACATGTTTGTGATGACGTTACGCATAAAGCACGATCTCCCTCCAGCTATTTAAGATTTTGTTAGAATTAAAGTTTATATTTTTTCTTTTAAAAGAAAGCATCAGGGTGCTGATGCTGGGATAAATAATACTACAAAAATTTTACATCATATTCTAGCATATGGAAACAAGATTTAAACTGTGAACCATTGATTTGCATGTCGATGCATTTTAGCCCAGACTGGTAACGGAATTTTAAAAATATGTATTTTAAAAAATTAAATGATTGTTCGAAAAATATTCATACACCAACAGTGTTGATGTAGGATAATAAGTTCCATATAAAGTTTGTAGGTAATATCACTAAGTCAATCCGTCCCATTGTGTAAAGTTTTTTACGACATCAAAAATGTAAAAATTTCGATGATTCGAATTTTCCATGAGATTCAAAAACTTCATAAAACTCTCTCACGATTTGAGAAACTATGGCATTATCGTATTTTTATCATTAAACGATAATTTTAGTCAATTATATTAAAATAAAAGTTAAATAAGTGTTGTGGTACCCAAATGACATAATTAATCAGCGCGTTCAGTCTGCTTATTTATTAAATCAATTAAACTTTTATTGTCCGTGCCGTCATTTAAGAACAAGAAATCTTTTCATTATAACCCCTACTCGAACTGATTATGAAAAATATAGTCCAATGAATTGTTTAATGTATAGTTATAATAAACATTATGAGAACATAGACTTTACTATGTCAAAACAGCAGCTGAAAAAAGGTTTTTACGGTAACAGGCACCGAAGATCCTGACTTTGTAAATGTAAAAAACTCACTATTTTTAAACATACTTGAAAATTGTAACCCCTAGCATTAAGTTATTTTATATGTTGCTTACAATGTTTGGCGTAATAAATAAATAAATAAATGTTGCATCTAACAATGCTGTTGCATGATGCTCTGTTTAACTGAACTTATTTGTTTCGATTACAATGAATTTTCTACTTTTTGAAATATAATAAATGTATCCATTGGAAAAGGTAAAGTTTGAATTTAAATGAGCTTAATATTCACTATTTTCTTCAAAACTAGCGTAAAGGAATATTGTGTAGGATTTAAATAGTTCTTATTTCCCTATCCATATTCCAAAAACGTTGTTATATTTATAAAAAGGGTGAGTTTTAAGATTTTTCTTTTAAAAGTATTAAAAAAACAGACCCATATGCAAAATCAGGAACAAAAAGTGTAATATTTGGGTACGCGGATACATTTTTCCTCATATGTTAACATTAGGAACACCCATATGTTAACATTAGGAACAATTAGTGCCATATTAGGAACTTCGACACACTTTATAAAACATGATATTTTTCGTAAATTAAGGCTTGAAATGATTATTTCAAACCAAAACAGAGTTCAGAAAAAAATTTGGAATTTAGTTACCAAAAAATTGTATATCTAAGTATTAAAGATTCGGCGCAATAATATCAAATCTAAAAACCTCTGACAAAATATAGCGAAATTAGGCTTATTTACCCTATCTTATTTGTATCCAATACAATGAATTTTCTTCTTTTTGAAATATAATATATGTATCCATTGGAAAAGGTAAAGTTTGAATTTTAATAAGCTCAACATCTACTACTTTCTTCAAAACAAGTGTGAAGGAATATTGTGTAGGATTTAAATAATTCTATTTATCTATTCATATTCAAAAAACTTTATAAAACATGATATTTCTCGTAAATTTAAGCTTTGATCGAGTATTTCAAACAAAAACAGAGTTCAGAAAAGAATTTGGAACTTAGTAACCAAAAAATTGTAAATCTAAGAATAAAAGATTCGGCCAGCTAATATCAAAGCTAAAAACCTCTGATATAATATAGCGAAATTAGGCGCATTTACACTACATTAATTTCCCGAGTTCTGATTGTTTTAAAAAAAAGTATTTTTTTTGTAAAGTTATGGGGAAACGTTGGCCACCAATTCCAAGTTGACTAGATAACGTTCAAAAATTATAAATTGACATTTGACATACGAAAACTTTCAGATAGTAGGTAATAACGTATTTTAAGTTCTGAATGTATATAAAACGACCAAAATACAGGTGGCCCAAGATACCCAACAAAATGTGGCCCACGATTCCCCACAAGCAATGATTTGCAAACTGGTTGCATTTGTGTGACTTATTCATGTTTCGTTGAAAATTCCTTTTCCACGTGAAAGAACATGACAAATCTAAGATCTTAAGCGTATGAGCATATTTTTATTGTGTACTTTAGGTCTCCCACGGATTAATTATGTAAGCACATTTTCTAGGCTTTTAGAAGCTATGATACTAACATAAGTCAACAACATATAGGTAAACATGCTTACGAAAAGCGACGACGATGACAGTTGGATTGATTATTATTATTATTATTATTTTTATTAAAGACATTTTACCATTCTTATGGCTTTCGTGTCTATAACTGTTGTTGGATTGAGATTTTTTTCTGAACAGACAGCTGTTAGTAGTGGCCCACGTTACCCCACATTTCCATACTTTTTTTTAAATTAATTAAAAATTCATGAAGGATTAAAAAAAGATTTGAAATAATTTCAACAAGTGGAACGTATATAAATTTTCAAAGTCAGGTTTTATAATCTAATTATTAGTTTTTTACATTGAAATAAATCAATAAAAACGCTGACCATTTTCAAAATGGTACAAATTAATAGCCTACTATATAATGATCCAAGAATTAATTTTTTTTCATAAATATAAAGCAATAAAGTAACGTATTCAACCAATAAAACACATGTTTGTCGAAAATTTCCTGAGAAATCATTGGGAAAATCTACCGTCTCCACTTTCTCCATAAAGCGGGGTGAGTGAAGACATCAGTCCTTAACAATTTACGTGATAACATTTCTCGCCTTGCGTTGGTAAGCAACATGTTCTGCATCACTTTGAACGTAATTTTATCAAAATTTATCCACTGCTGATTTTAAAATGATTTTTTGAAGTTAAAATATACGAAAAACCGTAACACTTTACCATACTTGTGGCATTATTTTAAATTGTTTCAGATTTTTCAATTTTAGTTGTCTAGCTGGAATGGGTTGAAATTGCGTTTTCTTATAAAAAGAACTCAACAAAACGGTTACAAAATCAGTTCAGAATTTTTGTTTTCGAGTTGCACAAATCAAATGACAACATAATTAGAACGCTTTTGAACGCAATTTTTCAAACCTTCCAACATTGATCTCATCTGAATTGTAAATTAATAACGATCATCAATTTTTCTTTCTTTTTACAGACGCAATCACCACAAGTCGCAATATGAAAATATCGTCATCAAACCTCAAACTTTTTCTCCAAATTATAAATCATTATTTTGCGTACCAATTTCCAAGAAGGGAAGGAAAAAAGTCACAGAAAAAAACTTTCCTCACTTTCAGATTGACCTCTTTAATATCAATTTCCATTTTTGCGTCGATCTTCTTCCCTAGGCTGTGTTGTTGTTGCAACTTTCTTACACGAGACGCGCGTCGTCGCCTTAGTCGTCGTCATCATCCTGTGGACAGTAAAAGTTGGCAGCGATTTGAAAAATGCAAATTAAGTAAATGGTTATCTCGTATCCGCTGCTGCTGCTGCTAGAAGCCAGTTTTTATTTTTGCCCCGGCTAAGAATCCTCTATTATGTTCAACTTTTTTATTTCAACAGTTTTCGGCGGCAGGATCGCAGGATCAGCAGTAGGTTGAAGAAGAAGGATGCTTCAATGTTGCTAAGCATTGTTGTAAAATGGTCCTAGGAAAAGTGATAAGAAAAAAAGTAGATTGCAACTTTGAACAGTGTATGAGAACTTGGGTTGGAAAAATTGTAATTAATTAATTTGCTGTGCGCGCTGGACGATGGAGTATTTTTGCGCCCATCTTATTTCTGTTTTTTTTCCGTTCTCTCTCTCTCTGAGGCTCTTCCTGCTGCCTTTTACAAACTTTTCTGCGGGATAAACGATTTGTGAAGACTCTAGGGACTCTTGGGCAGGGATTTCCGCGAGGAAAAGGGGGAGGAGCAGCCATTGGTTGGTGGATGGCTCTGTTGCATTAATTAAAATTTGATTCAAGTAGCTGGGAGAAAGTGCGTAATTTTTCATTTGTGTGATGATGGTTTTTTTGCTCGACATTCTCGATGAATGAATGCTGTAACCATCGGTTACAAGTGAAGTTTTTGTATTCGTAAATCTGCTATTAACTTAATGGAAAGGCATTTTTCATTGTTAAACTGTAATTAAATTTTATTCAAACGGGTGCTTCCGAAAGATGCCCGGTTTTTTTTAAATCTATGATGGAATGCTTCTGCCCTCGGATGATGTTTTTAATGGGATTTGTTATTTATTAAGTCAAGATTTATCATAAAAGGTCATCATGCAAAAAAGCATGCTCGCCTCATTTATATATAATGAGATAAAAAAAATATGGATGTTTGTTAAACATAAATTGTGCATTGATGATGATCAAGCTAGACTAACAATAGAATAACTCTTAAAATAAATATATACAAAAAGATGAAATTAATTTAATATGTTCATTGACACGTGCGGCGAGATGAAACGCTAGGTAGAAGAATTTGTAAAGGCATGAAGAATAGGCGGATAGGCAAGCATCAGATGAGCTTCGTAGGATAAAGTTTGGATAGGTGTTGAAACTGTAAGTCTAGGGCATTTTTTATTGGAAAGCATGAAAAAGATGGCACTCAGCAGCATGGGCGGCCAATATTTTCACCAAAATTACTTTATTTTGAAGCTAGTGAACAGCAGAAACTGAATTTACTTATGAACATTTTTTTCTTTATATGTACATCGTTAGAAAAAACGTTTGCATAAATTCTGGGGTCTTTGATATTCAAAATTAATTTGACCGCGAGCCATGAGGTTATTGAACTCTGAACACCGTCTAATATATGCAAACATTTTTGGCCTTCAATGTACATGCCCTTTGCCCACAGGCAGATCCATGATGCGAAAGTTTCATAAAGAAATATAGTTTCTGCGGTTTCTGCGCCATCCTATAAAAACTGAACAAATTGGTATTTAAGGCCAACAATTTTAAAATTCTGATACATCAGAGAACCTCAATCTGGAAAAAAACCAGATTATCAAAACATCATTCACTTAAAGCTTAAATCTTGAACCAGTTCAACTCCCTACAGCATGAGCATTGAATCCGTTGCGAATACTTTTTTGTTGATGGAAATAAATTTACTGGCCTCTAATTTCGATTGCCAGTCTGATAACTTAACCAGTGTACCAACTAAGTCTAATGGTCATACTTGTTTCTCTTTAATCAGAAATCCCTCCACAATTGATTTGGTTCTAACGGATTTAGACGAGCATTGTAGTCATTTAGTTACTCATGCGGACCTCGATCCAGACCACCATCCAGTAACTTTTTCTTTATCCCAAAGTCCCATTGAAAACCCTTTAAAATGAACATTTAACTTTCAAAAAGCTGACTTGGAGCGATATAGGAATTTTATTGAACGTAATTTAGATGTAAACGTTCTACTGAATTCAATAGAAGATATTGATTTGGTTGTAGAAAATTTGACAACTTCAATAATTAATGCTAAAGGCACTTCAATACCTAAAGTTAAACTTTAATTTAATCAACCTTTGATCGATGATGATCTTCAGTTTTTGATACGACTGAAAAACATTCGTCGTCGCCAATATGAACGTACTAGGGATCCTTATTTGAAATTTATTTATTGCGACTTTCAAAAAGAGATCAAACGTCGTTTAAAATTCATTCGTAACGAAAATTTTGCAAAATTAACTAAAATTCTGAAAAATTCCTACTTTGAAAAATGGAGATAAACTTCTTTTAAATAACACAGAAAAAGCTCAAAAATTAGCACAACAGTTTGAGTTTGCTCATGATTTTAATTTAAACGTTGTAAGACCAATTGATGCTAAAATTTGCCTTGAATTTTATGATATTTTTTCTTAACAAAATGTATTTGAAAGTTCTTGTGAGACAAATATTGATGAACTTAAATTGATTTCAAAAAAAATTTTAAATATGAAAGCTCCGGGGGAAAATGGGATTTTCTATATTTTTATTAAAAAGAAAGCACTTTGGATTCTTTAGTTAAAATCTTCAATAGATGTTTTTTAACTAAATGGAAAAATGCCAAAGTAACTCCAATTTTGAAACCTGGAAAAAGTGCTTCAGAGCCTTCAAGTTATCGACCAATTAGTTTGCTTCCTTCTTTAAGTAAACTATTTGAGAGAGTTATTTTGAATAGAATGATGATTCACATTCATCAGAATTATATTTTCCCTAATGAACAATTTGGTTTTCGTCATGGACATTCTACTACACATTAACTTTTGAGTGTAACTAATATGATTAACGCAAGCAAATCTGAAGGTTATTCAACTGTCGTTGCTCTTCTAGATATTGAAAAAAGCTTTTGACAGTGTTTGGTACAAAGGTTTAGTAGCTAAATTCGCTCGATTTGATTTTCCTGTATATCTCACCAATATTATTTGGCTTGTGATATAGCTCAGTTGGCAAGTCAGTTGCTTCTTGAGCCGATGTCCGTGAGTTCGAGCCCAAGAGTAAATATCGAACACAGTTGTACCGGATAAGGTTTTCAATAACTGTTCGCCAACTGCAACATTGATATAAAGTCGCGAATACCATAAAGATGGTAAAACGACTGTAATCGAAACAAAAAAAATCAAAATTATTTGACTAGCCGAACCTTACAAGTAAGCTATCAAAATTCATGCTCTGAAAGGACACCCATTAGAGCTGGTGTCCCTCAGGGTAGTATACTTGGGCCTATTTTATACAATATTTTTACTTCTGATCTTCCTGATGTCCCAGAAGGAAAAGGAAGAAGATTATTTGCTGATGATACTTTGCTTTCAGCCAAAGGTCGAAATTTACGGGTGGTACGTAGTAGATTGCAACAAAATATAAATTTACTTTTGAATTACTTGAAAATGTGGAAAATTTCTCCTGGTGCTTCCAAAACTCAACTTATTTTATTTCCCCATAAGCAAAGAGCAATTTTTTTAAAACCTAATGAAAATCATTCCATAACGTCTAATGGGGTTTCATTAGAATGGTCTGATCACGTGGAGTACTTGAGACTCACACTTGATCGGAATCTTACTTTTAAAAATCACATTGAAGATATTCAATCTCAATGTAACAAATACACTAAATCCCTTTATTCTCTCATTAACAGGAATTCCAAGTTGTGTCTGCAAAATAAGTTGCTCATCTACAAACAGGTGTTCCGACCAGCGATAATGTATGAAGTTCCGATTTGATCTAGCTGCTGCGCGACGAGGAAAAAAGCCATCCAGAGGATTCAGAACAAGGTGATTTTGCGGCTTCCACCTTGGCACAGCACCGAAGATCTTCATCGGATTGCGGGCATTGAATCTATCGAAGAGATGGATAACAACATCATCTCCAACTTCAGAGGCAAATCGATGCAGTCTTCCATCGAAGAGATTCGTTCTCTTTATAACTAGTTTAATTTTAGGATAGTGTTTAGTTTTAAGTTTAAAATATTTTTGACATGACAGGATGTTCTCCTACATTAAATACTTGATTGCGCTCAGCAAATTTAAGTCGATTAAATAAACAAATTTTATGTTGGGTCTAATGTTGTCCGATTTTTTTTTCCAATGGTAGCACATTTCAAAAACCTTCTTAAGGCTTAACCACCATATGGTCAAAGAGGCTGATATTTGTTACGGAAGCTTATCATTAGAACTTATAGGTCAAATGAAATCCGAGACGGCCCCTTTCGAGGGAGAACTTCCATTTAAAGCGTCCCATGCACAATGGGAAAATTTATTTTTATTTATTTATTTTGGAGTCTTTGACCGTGAAGTCATACAGACTTAAAGTCTTAAAATTAAAAATTAACCTATGTAACATACAATGTATCATTTTAAAATTAAGTTAAATCACGGATCGAACGTTTAAACATCCAATTTGATACGTTAAATCGAACAGATGGGAAACCTCATTGAAAGCATGACAGTATCGATGTACTGGATGATTTTGGCCAAAACTCGTCCTGCTTCTTGGTAGCCAGATAAAATTTTGATTGCGCAGTTGTCGAGCTGGAGCGTGCAAATTGAGAGAATGCAGCAGTTGCTAGCAATCAATAACGTTTGTTAAGATGTCGTACACGAAGATCCGTTGCAAGTACTTCCTCCTTTTACTCAAAGACGTCAGTGACAGAAGACCACATCTCTCGGAATAAGGTGGTAAACGTACACGGAAAATAATAAAAAGGTAAAATTTACCGAGATATCCAAGGTAAACGATCGTGAAAGCCAAAAAGGTAGCTTCTACCTCTTCGAGGTGAAACTCACCTCACAGCGAGGTAAAATTTACCTGAATCGAGGTTGGAAAAAAGGTACAATTCACCGAGGAAAAAGGTGAATCCAAAAAAGGTGAATCTTACCTCGTAGCGAGGTGAAGTTCACCTGAATTGAGCTAAATAAAATTCATCTAGAAAAAAAAGGTAAAACCAAATAAGGTAAAACTTACCTCGTAGCGAGGTGAAGTTGACCTGGATTGAGCTAAACAAAACGGTACAATTCTTCTCGAAAAAAGTGACTATTCGCCGAACCCGTTTATTGAGGTTAAGCTGTTTTGTCATTCAGGAACAAGTTTTGCTTTGTGCATAATATGTGAAAATCGGAATAGAATGGTGAGTGTTTTCTTAGATATCATTTTGTTGTGCTGGTTCTCGTCATAATACATTGCTTTTGTTTCAGATCGACCCATAGAGCTTATAGGTGTATTTCACGTCATCCTCCAGCCGGAAAAGCCGAACCTGACCATGATTAGCCGAACAGAGGAGGTCATGAATGTACGCAACGCAGGAGTATTCAGCAACCATGGCGGCTCGGAAGAACGCCAAGCCGAATTACCAGTCCCTATTTATCTCCAATAAATATAATTTTTGATAGAATTTTGTATTTTTTTAATTCTTATTGAAGAAACCAATCAAACCAACCAACATTTACCTTTTAAATCAGTAAATGGGAAAACGGTATTATTTACAATTTTGCTAGGTGAATGCGAAAAAGGTAAAATATACCTTTTTGCTAGGTGAATGAAAAAAAGGTAAAATTTACCTCGAAAAAGGGGTGGAAAAAATTCACCTCGCAAAAAGGTAAATTTTACCTTTTTTTTATTTCCCGTGTACAGAATCTCTCCAGGGCCATCTTCGTAATGCATAGCGAAGAAATTTTTTCTGGACCCTCTCTATCCTTTCGATGTGAACGGATTGGTAAGGTGCCCAAACAGGTGCAGCATATTCCAGTACACTTCGTACTAACAAGCAGAATACTGTTTTAAGAGCATATGGGTCTTCAAAACTCAGTGTATTTCGGCGAAGAAATCCGAATAAGGCAAACGCTTTTGCTGTGGTTGTCGAGATATGCTGTGCGAACGAGAGCTTTAAATCGAAAGTAACTCCGAGATCTTTTATCGTTGAAACTCTTTCTAAGGTGGAGTCCCTGAGCGAATATTCGTATAAAATTGATGCTCTAATCCTGAAAAAACTTATGCATTTCCACTTTCCGACCATCACTTCCATCTCATGCGTATCACACCATAACAATAGTTTGTTCATATCTTCCTGAAGCGCAATGCATGGGAAGCGCCGATGTGGTCTAGCGGATAGGCTGGCGCGAGTCTGGTATTGGTACGCCAGGCGTACTGGGTTCGATTCCCGGTATCGGCAAGAAAAACTTTTGGGTTCGATTCCCTTAAGTTGCCGACAGGTAAGATGTGTTTCATTCTATAACTGACTATATAATAGGAATGTTCAATCAGTTGCAAGCTGGTCAGGTATATACACGGATGCCGGAATACCTGTAAGTAAACTAGCCCACCTGATTGATTCGTTCTTCCAGAATATACCTACATCAACACAATACATTCATCCATAACAGTTCATACGAAGCCATGGGGTCCGGGTATGGTGTACGCGCTGCATTGGAGATTTGTCGAACATAATAATCTAAAAGAATGCATGTGAGCACATACTTTGGCAGAAACTGCGGTGAATCCGTGCACCCATGGTGGATTACCAACATACATACATACATCTTCCTGAAGCGCAATGCAGTCCACTATCGAGTCAATGACTCTGTAAATTTTTAGATCATCGACGTACAGTACTGCCGCTCATAGCAAGTCCGTCCCATTTGCGTTTCCATCATTTTTCAGTTTATCGCTGGAAACACTTTAGTTTCATCTGTAGTTTCAAGAGAAAACTTTTTTTTAGTACTTTGTTCTGATGAACATCGAAAAAAACCTCAAGAAATTTTGTCCCATTGAACAAATGATCGCAAGTCGGTCCCATATGGCATAAATCATCGCAAGTCGGTCCCACAGCCATAAAGGCCCAGCAAATGATTTTCAACAGAATCAAAACAAAAAAATAATCCTTATAAAGCGAAAATCTTTCATTGGCTGTAGCAGTGACAGATTCTGTTGATTACTTTGATAAAAAACGCATACAAGTGCCGAATAAGCGTTGGACTTTTTACGATTTTTCAATGCCATTTTTCTCACTTCAACAAAAACGCAAATGGGACGGACTTGCTATGAGCGGCAGAGTAGTCTAGTCGAGTTGAGGTAGGTAGCTATGTCGTTTATGAAACGCACAAAAATAAGCGGCCCTAGGTGACTACCTTGTGGAACACCGGATGGCATGTCGAACTCTGTAGAGTGTGTTCCTCGGATGTTTACGTAACCTTGGCGTTTTACCAGGTAGGAATGCAGCCATTTTATTATCCATGAAGGAAAAACGTAGCGTTTGAGCTTTGTTATTGCTATGCTGTGTTGTAGGCTTTGTGGAAAGCGTTGGCAAAATCGATAAATATTGAATCAACTTTCATTTTTTTATTTGTTGCGGTGTGCATTTCATTTACATAGAAATCGATCTGTTGAAAATGATACGTAGCGGCAAGAGATGCTGTGATTTTTGATACAAACGACGATGGAATCCCATCAGAACCGGACCCTTTCGATGGATCGAGCATTCTCAAAGCAATAAACACCTCCTCAATAGTGAAATCAAGCTGTGGCAGCCTAATGTTGTAAGTAGGCAAAGATTCGAAGTAGCCGTCGTCGCAGTTTAAGGTTTGCGGACTATACACACTGCTGAAAAATTCGGCAAACAAATCAGCTGACTCTCTGGCAGTTCCCGATGTGCGTTCCTGGAACGTGACAGTTGAAGGAACAATGTTTGTGAGGCGGCGACTATTGATATACTTCCAAAAAGTAGAGGGATCTTGCTTTATACCACGTTCAATATTCTGGATGTATCGTTCAAAGATGGAATTGCGCAGAGCCGAATATTCGTTCTCTAGTCTCAATAGGAGTGCTTTATTAGTATCCGTTTTGCTTCTGAAGTAGCGTTTGCGAGCTTTTCGGACCAGATTGCGGTTTGTTCGCAGTTCGGAGTTCCACCAGAGAAGTTTATAAGGCTTACGGTGGGTGGATAGTTTTTGGGGCGTGTGCTCGCGTAATACGCTCCAAAGCTGACTGTAGAAAGCAGATACCGCATCATCGACATTCAGATCTTTAAAAGCTGATTGCCAATCTGTCTCGTCTAATAATTCAGCAATCCTTTCGATGTTGCAGTGCGGGAAATCTAAATTTTGTCTGAGAGGGCTACCCGTGTCTATAGGCTCATCGGAACTATACTCAAGGAGTACAATTGATGGATGATGATGACGGTCAGTGTTTAAAATTGCTTTTGGTGGGTGCACGAGTTCAGCTTGATCGGGTCTGTTTATAAAAATAAGGTCAAGAACTCTGCCATTAACGTTTACGAGGGAACACATCTGTGATAACCCGGAAGCTATTGTCGATTCGATCACAGCGAGTTCCTGTTCTGTGGAAGCGTTCACTGGCAAAAATCCATTAGCATCCTCGACGTAGCTCCAATGCAAATTCGGTAGATTGTAATCTCCAGCTACAACAACGAAGTCTTGACAGGTTGCAGTATTCAGGATATAGTCAAGAGCGGACATGTGCGATGCATACAAAGCAGTTTCGCTATTGGGCCTGAAGTAAACACAAAACAAGTATACAGAACGATGTTGAAGCTTTATACGCACAATAACTTGTTCGAGGCTGTCGCAATCAGGTGCTGTTACGGATACCGCATCGATGCCGTGTCGGACCGCAATCAATACACCACCACCACGTCTAAGATGACTAGTATTAGAATTTCTATCACAGCGGTAAATGTTATGGGTTGAAGCTAACTCGGAGTTGGAAATGTTATCTCTCAGCCATGTCTCAGTTATCATCACAATGTCGTATTCGGATGTCGCGAGGGCTAAAAGGAACTCGTTGGTTTTAGTTCGCATGCCGCCAGTATTTTGATAATATACGGAAAACTGAGAGACTTTATTCCTGTTCTGTCTGAGAAGGCTTGCGGGTGTTGCAGATGAGAAAGAGGATGTAGGCATTTGGCAGGTAGTTGAAGCAGGTTAAGTGCTGTATGCAGTGTAATCACTGAAATTGGCTTGACCGTTTAAATTGGAGTCGCAAACGGTGTCATTTGATTCGCTTTGAAATCTTGTAATTCGGACCCAAAATCGAAAAAACATGAAGCCGCCAGTTTAAGAGTCTGGAATAGCATTCATTACATTTGAAACTTCCTCAGAAACTCAAATATACCGCTGAATTTAACCGGAGCCATCTGAGTAAAGTGTTATTTAACCCTTTTTGTCCAGTATTGAGCTTGTGAAACGCAATCTGAATTTCGTAGCAATTAAATTTCTTTTTGTGTGTTCCTTGATTTATTTTTAAATTATAATTACTTACTTTATTAAATGTTCGCTTAGTAGTATTAGTATCAAACAGTGGATCTCTTTAAAGGAAATCTGTTTTCCATTGAGATCCATGTAGTATTTAATTTATTATTATCATTACATTTCCTCGTACTATAATTTAAACATTTGAGTTCTCAGCATTAGTAAAATTTTGCTCGCGTTTTTTATTTGATATTTTTGGTTGCTGCCAGACGTGCTGAGAACAGTAGCGTCCATTACCAGGGGGCTCAAATGAGCTTTTTGGTGTGGGAAAGTGTGGTGGGCCGCTAAAAAAATTTAAAAAAAATCTATTTTACCCCATTTACCCCTATGAAGAAAATGTGATTTTATAAAATAATTGCTTTAGGACTCACTTGGAAATCGATCGATTTTTAGAGAATGAATATCAATTTAAAGCTTAAAAACGGACTCAATCACGTCCAAAGTTTTAGATCTTTCGTCTGATTTCTTGGATATATCCTAAGTTAATTTATTTTGAATATCTTTTGCATGAAAGTGGGATTATATGTAATGAATGTAACCTCGGTAGCGCTTCATACATCTTCAAGAAACATCCATTTTACATTGAAATCTGCCCGAACAATTTTCCGACATAAAAATTGAATTTCGGAGAAAATTGCACATGATAAGTAATATTTCGGGTCTTCTTACCTTCGACTTCAAGTTTTTTTTTTGGATTAAGGATCGAAGTTTTCCTACTGTACAATATTTTGACAAGATTATTATCAAAAGCAAGGGGTTCGCTGAAATACAGTTCTTTAAGATTTGTTGTCTCGAAGTTTAAAAACCAGAAGTTTTTTTAAGACCAATCTTTAGACTCCTTGCTAAAAATGTTGAGTGAATGGTTGGCATGAAAAATTTCAAAATAAATCTGATAAAAAAGTAGTCCCTCAAAGCCAAAGCAGTTTAAGTGACTTTGACACTTTTCAGACATTGCAAGTTGCCTGACTTTTCAATACCTAAATAAATATGTTTTCAACGAGCTAAAAAATTTCAAAACTACAATTTCAATATTTGAAGATAGAAAAAAATATTCATGGAAATATGAAGTGTTTTTGAATAAAGGTTGAATTATTGAAAATCAACATTGAGTGCATAAAATATGAAAATTCTGAGTGAAAATAGTTAATTAGTGCACAGAAATTACTTAAAAAATATCCAGTATTTAGCAAAAAAAAACATGTCATATTAAAAAAACAATCCGAGTTCTTTTTTAAGTTAGGTGTGTATGGAAATTTGTATCGAAGAAGAAATTTTCGCAAATGAAATCCAGAAAACCTCAAATGAGCTTGAAATGAAGTTAGTCTTTGATTAGATATTGATTTGAATGATTCTTAAGCTTGATTTTTTGACAATATGAGAAAAAGAAAAGTATTTCATGAAAAAGTTGTAACCATTTCAAAATAAAAAAAAAATCTAAATCTATTGAAAAGTCTTGCAAAATTGTAGTCTTCGCTTGCTGGAGCTTTCAATAATTTCATGACATGTTTTTGCGATGTAGGGTTAGTTGCCCTACTTTGGACCCTTTTAGCGGTAGTTTTAAAATAATCATGTTTTTCTCATAAATGGACGGGAAATTTAAATCCTTCAGGAAATTTGTTTATAAGTCATGATCCTATCTGAAAGTTTCAATGAACATTTGCAACATATGTTTCGCCGTTATTGAGAGATTCACAAAGATATGGATGATCAAAATTTCCAACTTTGAACCTACTATTCCTATTTTGGTACTGGACCGGTTCCTTTCATTGGACCTACAACTAAAATTCCTATAAAAAGTATGATTTTCGAAAATAAATAAAGAAATTCATTGCAAAAGTAAACCTCAATAAATTATTATCATAAAAATAGTATTATAGCTTTTTATGGTATAAAAAACTAAAATTTCTGTTATGAATATCACAAACACTTTCATTCCCCGTCAGGTCTATCTGTAGAACAATAGCTGAAACTTGTTTGTGTTTACTTACTTGTAGTTTATTTGCGTAAAGCTGGCAAAAAATGTTAGAAATACAAAATATTGGTTCTAAGTTATGTCCTAGTTAAAAATTCGCACCTTTGTAGATTTGTTGGTATTAATACAAAGTTTTGGTGATGTCAGGCCTAAACATGGAACATCAAAGCCGAAAGTTTCCTAAATTTGGACCCTTTGCAAATTTTCTGAGTTTTCCATTGATTTTTATTAAATTTTAGGAAAAATTGGTAGTATGGTTCATATTCTTCACAGTGAAAGTAATTTTCCATTAAACTTTGGCTTGGACAGTAAAAAATCGTGATTTTTCCTTGAACACTTGAATTTCGTAATACGCGCCCCACTAATTGAGCTGTCTGATTTACCATTGATGAGAAGGTACGTTTTTAAAATCGTTCAAAATTTTATCTTATATTTATATTTATTTTTTTAATGGCAAAAAACGGTATGGTAGGATTCAGGAAGAATAAGAGTTCATTGTGTGCTTAGGAATATCTTTATTCTATGCCAGCAAAATTAATTATTTACAATTTGCGGCATTTTAGGACTAAATTAGGCTCTAGGTCCAAAGTAGGAGCACTCACCCTATATAAATCTCACCAGCAAAGCAAAGCAGTTAATTGCGAATTTTTATTTTCATCCTACAGTTAGCCAGCTTTCAAATTAGCAATCCAAAACACTTAACATTAACAATATTTTTTTATTTTTTTGTTAGACATCAAATATCATTCGTGAAGTACAAGTTAGGTTTGGTTTTTGTTCACATTAAATGTATTGAAGCAACCATAAAATACTTCAAAAATTAGAAAAAATAAGTTTTTTAAACTTTCAGTACATCTCCGGTGGTTTTTGAACGGAAATTTTCATTTCCCGTACAAATCAAAACACGTTGCGCTAATCCAGGTCCTCAATATTCTAAAAATTTAGTTGGTATTTTTGGCAGTGGCAATATCCATATGAAGTTTTTGGAGGTATACAAATAAATAAAACTGAAATTTCTATACAAGTCTTGCAGCGGACTCATGTACAACAATGGAACAGATATTTTCTCTGGTATGGTGTTTGGATCGTAATTTTTTTTCCAATATCAGGGTATAAAAATTGTCCAAGAAACGTTTTGTAAAGAAAACCGATACGAAAAATGTTTTGTTCTAACGTAAAACCTTATTTGCCGTAGAAGCAATCTTAAGGTTTTGTTTAACAATAAGCACAAAAATCGCGCTAAAAAAACAAAAATTAAATTAAACTTTTGTTAACTGCAAATTTTACAGCAGAAAATATCGTAAAAAGTCTCATTTCATCAGTAAACATTCCAATTAGTTTGATTGTTTTTTTTTGTTTTTTTGGAAAGAAGTTGAAAAACAAATGAAATATTGACAATTTATGTCATTCTGTGCAACAATGGATAAGCGAACAACGATTGGCAAATCACCCTAGTGCTCTTACTCTACATATGATTCAAAAACTGATGAGTGGAAGGCTGTTGTATGAACTTTATCTGCATAATATCATAAGTGGGTACATTTCCCATATGTGATTTTTCTAGCATGAATTTTTCGTGACTGTTACTTTTTCATTCTGTGTCCATAGAAAATTAAAACACATCACCACTCCCGTGTGATCAATGTCTAAAAAAACTATTAGGCCAACCTGTGCTGAATTTATCTAGCATTATAAATCTCAATTGCATTTTTAAGGTGCGTCGAAAGTTCTACCCAATCATTCCACCAATCAGTTTGGAAAGCAGCTCTTATCGTAACCATTTATTCAAACAGTTGGTTACATGAAACGAATTAATAATTTAATGACACTGGGTCATTGATTTCGGCACCCGGGCCACACAATCCTTAGGCCACACCGCAGTGCCGTGCCCCAAAAAGTCCGTCCTATCACACTGACCACCAACAAATTTGGGTTCAATCTGACCTGACAAGGACCGGAGGGAGATGACTAGGCAAAATCGCTATTTTATTTTGTTTTCACTTACTTTTTTTTGTTTTTTTTTGGTAGCACACGAAGGTAATTCCTTGTATCGTCAACCAACTAGAAAAAAAAAGAATTGAAACAGGACGAAGCCCTAATTCGTTTCAGGATTATTTATTACAATGATATTGGGTGAAAGGAGGTTAAATTTATGTACAATTTTTGCCCCTCGAGTGCTCTCCTTGTGGGAGGCCTTTTGTGTAAAGGCTAAGCCGGCCTGATGTAAGACCTTTTTTGCGCGCATCTTTTTGTGCCGTTTCCCGATTTTAGGATACAGAAAAGGACACCCAGGATGACGAAGTGATTCGAAACAAAAGATTGTGGATGGCCGAAGTTTGCCTCAAAGAGATTTAATCTACGATGGGAAGGTGAATCGAATTATTCGTAAAGTTATCTTCGCCGAGCTAACTTTTCAGCTAATTGGAAATATATTTCATTGGAGCTATTTAGTTTAGAAGAGTTTTTTTTCAGCGATACACGTTGTTAACAAGTGAAGGTTAATGATAAAAGCTTAAACTTTTTAGATGTTTCATGTCACGTTCACGTTGAAGTCCTATCTCTTCGAATGGAACCAAGAGTACACGAGAATATTATTTGATTTTCTGACAATCTAAGTGTAAAGTTTATATTTAAAATAGAATGCTTCAGCTGATGTTGACAATAATGCTTTAAAATTTAAACTTCTTTGTCAATGAAATATCGGAAGGTCCTATCATTTGAAGGAAATGACCTATCCCGTAAAAGGGTAACGACCCAATCATGACGTGTTTCCCTCCGCAAAAAAGCCAAACAAGCGAGGTGATAATGGATTAGATAAAACAGTCCTTTGGTGGATCATTGGCCATTTTCCCTAGGGAGCAACGATAGAGAACGTCCCACAGAATGGGCATCCCATTACGGTAATGACCCAACTGATAAGCGCCATATGTGTAGGTGGGGTGGGTGTGGAAGATTCTGGTCATCTTATTTTCTTCATTCCCGAAGGAGAGCAAGGAAATTGGCCATCGTTTTAATCGGGCAGAAGAAATTACCTTCATCAACAAGAGATTTCGCTAGCCGTCATCAAGACATTTTCGGAAATGGACGAGATACGGTTCAATGTCCTTCTGTATACCTAAGAGTGTTTTGTTTCAATAAAGGATAGGGAGAAGGGATAAAGAGCATGCTGAGGAGGATGATGATGGAGGAGAAGAAAAAAGGAAAGTTTTTCATTTCAAAGATTCTGATAGTTTCCAGTTTGTTTTATGAGGAGCTTTTCTATCTCATAACGGGAAGCAAATTTTAAGTCACGCTGTATTATTTTGTAAAAATTTAAGAAAAAATTATGCTAAAGAAGGAACTAATTTGCAGCTCGAAAAATCGAATGACACCACCCAAGGGGCCGTCCACATACCACGTGGACAACTTAGGGGGGGGGGGGGGGGTATGGAAATGTCCACGCTTGTCCACGAAGAGGGGGGTAGGGGTTTGGGTCATGTCCACGTGGACATACTTACTTTCAAAATATTTTCTATAGGTGAATAAATATTAAGATGTTTAAATCAAAATCTTAAAAATGCAAAGTGCTCCAGTTCAAGTTTAAACAATTAGTAGCTACTTGAACGCAAGTGATAAATATGATAATTTAGAAATATAAAATTGTTAAAATTATTTTTTATCAGGAAATTCTTATTCGTTTTTTTTCAAAATCAGCCTTTTCAATAACAAAAAGGCTTTAAGTGGTGTTTTCTAACTGACAAAACATAGGTATTTCAAAAAAGCTATTTGAAATCTGTCCACGTGGACACCCGGGGAGGGGGGTAGGGGTTTGCCAAATGTCCACGCTTGTCCACGGAGGGGGAGGAGGGGGTCAAAAATCTCATTTTTCTGTCCACGTGGTATCTGAACGGCCCCCAAGAGAGTAATTGAAACACACTTTTTGTGTAAAAGCTGTTACTGCATAAGGAAGCCGTTTTTAATGATTTTTGATTTGTTTTTTGGTAAAAGAAAACGTGAAAGAGTGATGTTTGTGATGAACAAGTAGTTTTACGAATACGCTTACAGTCATTGTTGAGGTTTAAATAAACGAATAATTGAAGATTGTTTTAGGGTGTTATTGAGCACGTCATGAGGATAGCTTGAGAATGTTGTACACAATTAAAAGCGATTTGAGAGGACAGCTTGAAATTGGATGGCGAGCTGGGAGGATCACTAGAGCATATTTTCGCGAATTTCAAGCGAGTTGAAAAAACAGCTTGTTATTGAAAGGTGAATTAAGAGGGTAGCCTGAGCTTTACAATTTCAAGCGAGTTGGGAGGACAGCTTGAAATTGAGTGATGAGCTCGAAGTATCTCCAGAGCATATTGACGCGAATTTCAAGCGAGTTGAGAAAACAACTTGAAAATGAAAAGGCGCATTTAGAGGACAGCCTTAGTGTTCTGATTGCAATTTCAAGCGAGTTGAGAGGACAGCTTGAAATTGAAAAGCGAATTGAGAGGACAGCTTGAGCGTTTTTATTAAATTTTCAAGCGAGTTGCGGGCACAGCTTGAAATTAGATGTTGAGCTGGGGAGACCGCCAGGGCATATTGATGCGAATTTCAAACGAGTTGAGAGGACAGCTTGGAAATGAAAGGACGCGTTGAGAGGACAACCCGAGTGTTCTGATTGCAATTTCAAGAGAGTTGAAAGGACAGCTTGAAATTTAAAGGCGAATTGAGAGGAAAGCTTGAGCTTTTTGATAACGATTTCAAGTGGGTTGAGAGAGTAGCTTGAAATTGAAAGGCGCGTTGAGAGGACAGGCTGAGCGCTTTTTTGAATTCCAGCGAGTTTAGAGGACAGCTTGAGATTAGAGGACCACCTGAAAATATTACCTCAAATTTCATGTGAGTTGAGAGAATAGCCTGAACATGTAGATAACAACTTAAGCTTATTAAGAGGAAAGCTCGAAATTGATAAACGAGTTCAGCCTAAATGTTATATCAAACTGGAAACCCAGTGGGTTGGAAGAACAGCTTGTGATATGAACGAATCATGTAGCTTTTCGAGGGAATAACCTGATTTGAAAGTTTAAATATTGTAAATTGAAATATCAATATTAAATTGGAAAGTAAGCTGATAAGACAGCTTTGGTATTTTATTCAAAAAATGATCAAGCGAATTGAGGGGACAGCTTATGATACGAGAGAACAATCATGCGAATCAAGAGGACAGCTTGAGATGCGAGAGACAATCAAGCGGGACAGCTCGAATAGATTCTTTCAAATTCAAGTGCGATGGAAGGACAGCTTAGAAAAAACATGTGAAGTGGAAAGTTGAATTTGGTTAAGTGTTAGAAAAAATAACTGGGCAGTATGTTGAGAGAATAGGTTTTGTTTCAATAAAAAAATATCGAGCGTATTGTGCGGACAGTTTAAGATGTGAGGGAACTGTGACGCATGTCGGAGGACTGTTTGTTATATTTATTCAACTCCGAGTGGAGAGGACAGCTTGAAATTGGATAAAGTTTATCGAATGCCTCACAGAAATAGGAGTTTCCTTAGGAAATGTCTAGGAGCATAGGAGGTGTAGGAAAAATAAGATCGCATCATTTACCAAAATTGATCCTGATCTCTACCTTTCACTAATCACTAATCACTAATCGTACTTCCAGAGCCAGAACTTATGTCTGATCCCAAAGAATAATAAAAAAAAGTTTTATTATTCTTCTTGTCTTTGTTCATGCTTTCTATTATATTAACATAAAAATATTAAAATAATCGAAAACATAAATTGGTTGGGCCTACCATGGAGCAGAGAACGCAGAGACATCTGGAATACAGGAACAGAAGAAACGTGGACCACCAGTACCATACGTTTCAAATGGGCAGTATCGTTGGAAGCATTCTAAGAAAAATGCTCCTTGATGAGTAGACTATGCGTCATGTAAATTAACTTATCAATCACCAGGTCCTTTCTTCAGCGGTTGGAAATGATTTATTTAATACACAGAAATCACAAAACTTGAACAGAAGCGTTTTGAAGAGTTTGATGAAATAAAAAAGGAGATTAAGATTCTAAGGTTCTCTTTCTAAGAAGAACTGTTTTGGATTTCAGTGTAACATCATTTCTGGTCATCGACCAAGGATAAAGCGCCTTTACTTGCTCTTGGAAATAAAAAAGAGAATAAAAAATATTAGCAGAACATGAAACCTTTCGAGATCTGTTTAGAACTCGAAAGATTTTTCAAAAATTTCACCCTTATTATCAACTAATTGGAACCGTTTAAAGTTGGCCAGCAATAATAAGCTGTTTAAACCATGAACATTATAATCTGAAATGTATGGCTTCCTTCATGCATGTTAGATTTTTTATTCGTAGAAAAATTGTTACAAGTTTACTAGAATATTTTTTAAATGTTAGTCTTGATTAATTTAAAAAATAATTTGCTTTTCAAAAAAATAAGTATAACTTAATTGTTGATACGGCTCTTTGCGCAGCACGTCCCAATTAAGTGTTCGGAATGAAAGTTAAAAGCTTTCCATTCGTTGCTCTAGAGAATCTATGAATCTTCATATGTTTCTCGCTCAGAAGCAGGTAGAAATTATCACAGTAAAAAGTTTTTAAGTAAAATGAAACAATCTCACCCAATTCAACTAATCATCTCTGGCTGCTAAACGCACTCTCTGCGAAATTGTTGTCGCATCTGGTAACTGCAGCTCCATTCCACAGACAACATTATTCCAAAATAAGCTATGCAAAAACCATCATAGCTAGCTATGTAAAAAAGCATCGAAAAAAAACTTCCAATGTCATAAAATAACTTGTTATTTTCATTGATTTATCATTAAAAGCTCAATTCAAACACCACCGCTATGTGCTGTTGGTTCTCCACATTAAAAACACATTTTTTGCCAACCATTTGAAACTTTCCCAAGCAAACAGCGAGAGATCTTGGAAGCAAATCACTAGACATGATTAGTCACTTTCCTCACAACATTATTCCCGGAAAACAACTTTAATTTTGTGGAATTCTTCTATAATCTGCACAACTTTTTTCTCCATTTTCCGTGTATTTACAAAATTGCAACCATTGATTTATATGTCCTCACTGATGTATTTCATGACTAACAATCACGAATTTTCCATCCAAAATTCGATAGATTTTTATTCTTTTCCCACACTCGTTTTCAACCGGGAAGAAAACGTTTTCTGCTCACATAATTACTCCGAGAAAGATTCTTTTTCCAAGGAAAATTTCACCAAAACTTCCAGCGGAAAATGGATCTGTACCGGTCCAGCTTCATTTTGATATCACATAATAACACATTTTCCTAACTTTCGCAAAGAAATCGTTATTTTTTGTGAAATATTGGAGACGAAAAAAAAAAACACGTGCGATTTCAATCAGTCGTCGCCTACTTCCTCCTGATCATGATCTCTACCTTTCTTTGACTAACTCAACCCCTTCCTTGGATACTTGAATATAGATTCGCAGATCTACAGACGGTTTTTTAAGCTGGATACTAACTTATCTCTGAATCTGACTATTTTAAAATTAATTTTGAAGTATGCAAGAACGGGAGGTTGCTAGTTGAACCTGAAGAGTATCATACTAACATTCCTTCCTTTCCCCCATTGACTACTAGGACGTGGCCGGCGCCGTTATTGATCATTTCGAAAAGGGAAGGAATCAGTTTTGTAAAATGAAAATGTACTGCTAATCCCAAGCACCATTCTTTTGGACTTTGTACAAAATTGGTGGCCTCGATTAATCACGGAGTAGCAACCATTGGCGATGTGGAACTTGTTCTGCTAAGCCACGCCAGAGATCATGGAATTCAAAATGTATCGATTGAAAACAAATGTAAAAAACCAAAGCTCCACTAGAGTGGAAGAAATTCTTAAACTTTTTAATTAAGCATTTCGAGTTCAATGATTAAAGGTGGATATGAGTAGTCAACCAAGCTAAGCTAAGCTAAGCTAAGTTAAAAGTGATTTTGTTATTCTAAATGGTGAGATTACTTTTTGTGAACGTTCTAATTCTTTGTTAACTTAAACACAATGTGTTTTGTTTACTGTTCAGCATTATGACCTGCGAAAAAGATGGACCGGATGCGACAAAATTTTTGTTGGAACCTTGCGTTTATTTGCTGCTTATGGTGATCATGAAGTAATTTTTAACAAATTTCCCAGAAAATAAACTGTACGTTTTTAAAATCAATTATCTTGATATTTCTTCATCAAATCTTCATTCATAAGACAATCTAATAAATTTCCAAGATTTTTCTTATGGCGACACTTCATGAGTATAGGTACCCAGCAAAGACGATGACGGCATGGGAGTCAATCCGAACTGTTACTTGCTGAAGATAATGGGAGATAATAACCAAAAAGTAACGCCACCAAGTCCTCCATATTAAAGTTAAGAGCAGAGTTTTTTGTTTCGACTATAGTCGTTTTACCATCTTTATGGCATTCGCGACATTATCAACGGTGCAGTTGGCGGATCGTTATTGAAAAACTTATCCGGTACTAACAACTGTGTTCGATTTTTGCCCTTGGGCTCAAACTCGCGGACATCGGCTCAGGAGACAACAGACTTGCCAACTGAGCTATTACTAACCCGCTGAAAACAAGCTTAAAATTAAACGGGAATTTGCTCCTCAATTTTTTTTTAATAATTAAATAATTTTTTTAAATAATAAATTTTGTTATGAGAAGGTGCTTGCAAAACACCGACGAAAAAACATGCATATTTATTTTTTTAAATTCACTAAAAAAAAGTGTAAATAATTCTCACATAAAAGCAGACATTTCAAAATGATATATTTCTAAAGTTTGTTTTGATTAAATCGTTTGAGCCACCTGACAAGTTTCGAGAAAATCGCTGTTCAAGTTTTGTAACATATTTTCAATTCTAGAATTTAAAATCTCGCTATGAATTATCTGAAAATTTGATATGCTTTGTAAAAATAGATGAGGAATATGCTTTTGTATGCGATATTGGTATTAATTCAGCTCTTCGAGGGAACAAGCACTTGCGACCTTTTGTCTTACTTGTTTGATACAAACGTCGTGTTGCTTCATGACAAATTTCATCTATAAACTTGATATCTGGTATTTTATACTTCCTCAATTCCTGCTCACTTGGTCTAGAACTAAAGTTCCAACTTGTTACGACTCTTCTGAAGAGTTGCGCAATAATTGGCATTTGATTTGAAGGATGTTTTCATGTTGCAATTTGCCAAACACCTTCAAAATCAAAACAAACAAAAGAGGACTTACGTTTTATTCTTTGTAACATAATCAGGATCTGCGCGGGTGATATGCGCTCTACAGAATCGTACGGCGATTGTGGAGCGGGCCCTGTCAAAGTGTCTACCTCCACTCCAGTGGAATAAGCTGCTATAGCAGCCGGGAATCGGTGCTGCGAGAGACTGCACATCCTGTTTCTGTTCGACTGGAAGTTGCTGGTTACTAACTGTGACTCTGAGAGTCTTTTTGTAGTGCAGGAGTTTATCCAAAGCGTTCAGCTATGTATGTTGGGCTGCCACTGTGGGGAAAAATATAAAACTCAGAATTTAAAAGCAAAAATAGCACTAATTGTACTTACCTGGTAACAAACTGCACTTATTTATTCATTCGAAATAGCTATAACTATTGTCACCAAAGATTTACTTTAAAATTATTAGCCATTTCATCACTTAGTATCGCGTTTTCTGCAAAAATGCAAAAGGTCACAAGAACCGAAACACCGAACTACTATGACTTTTTGTTTTGCACGATAATCCAAAGCAGTGCAAAAAGTCGTTAAAACCAAATTGCACACGAAAATGAAAAACTCATCATACGTCCTAAATTCAAATCATTGTGTAAAAGTTATTTAATGATAAAATGAAACCAATTTTTAGCAAAGATACAATACATGTTAAGCAATCGTTTGCAGCAAATAACTCAATTTTGTTTATAATGGTTCATACGACCTAATCAAAACAAACTCTAGATTTGTTGCTGGCCTAGAGGTCCGCCATTGATGTTTGACCGAGAGAATAGATTTAAACTAACAAGTAGTGGTAAGGGAGCAGCCAGAGATGACATCATCGGGAAAGGAGAGTACCCAGTAAGCGCGTCCTCTCAAAAATCGACAGAGAATTCAGAAAATTGAGTACTGGGTATCCCGACTTAGGAAAAAACGGTTATATTTCGGCGACACTCGCGCACGCTGAGGCCGATATTTCTTCTTATTCGACTTGGGAGCATTTTTCTCAAGAACTTATAACTGGCCCGACGGGCGACGGCTGCTCGTTTGATATTATTCATATTATTACCTCACCGGGTTACTCGTTTCGAATAAACTGTATGCTAGCAAAGCATTGTCAGTTCCAGACGTACCCTCGTGTGGTGCGGTCTGCTGATAACGGCCGGTAAATTTTTCAACGAAGGATGTTTAGGTATTGAGAAAATGTAGTGTAGATAATGTAGAGTTAAAATTGATTGTGGTTTAGTGATATTATTCCGGCAAAAAGGATCATTTGCTCCCGAAAGGTCGGTAAAGGCATACGATTTGCAAACAGGTATTAATATAAAGGTGTTTTTATGAACTTGTTTTAATTTTTTTTATTTAACAGGAATGAATAACGTCATGGAAACGTTAAATGCTTTGGGTGAGTAATGATATTCGGTCCAAAAACTCTCAGTTCTTTACTTATACTAATAACTAATTCTAGAAAATAATTTAAAAATAAAAATTTAATCCTTTTAGAGAAAAAGTATATTAATACTAGATTTCAGATCTTAGATTCAGATTCTGGAGTGTCAGATTTCAGATACAAATTTCAGTCTCAGATTTAAGATTTAGATTTCAAATTCATATTTTGGATTCAGAATTCAGATTCAGATACAATTTACAGATTAAAATTTCAGATTTCAGATTTCAAATTTCAGATTCAGATTTCAGATTTCAGATTCAGATTTCAGATTCAGATTTCAGATTCAGATTTCAGATTCAGATTTCAGATTCAGATTTCAGATTCAGATTTCAGATTCAGATTTCAGATTCAGATTTCAGATTCAGATTTCAGATTCAGATTTCAGATTCAGATTTCAGATTCAGATTTCAGATTCAGATTTCAGATTCAGATTTCAGATTCAGATTTCAGATTCAGATTTCAGATTCAGATTTCAGATTCAGATTTCAGATTCAGATTTCAGATTCAGATTCAGATTTCAGATTTCAGATTCAGAATCAGAATCTGAATAAAGTTGAATCTGAAATCTGAAGCTGATTCAAATCTGAAATCTGAATTTGAAACCTGAATCTTAAATCTTAATAAAACTGAATCTGAATCTGTAATCAGACACCGAAATCTGTACCTGAATCTGAAAAATCAAATCTGAAATTTTAAATATAAATGTGAAGCTAAATTTTGAAAAATAAATTTGAAATCTGAATCTGAATTCTAAATTTGAAATCTGCCACTGAAATCTTTATCTAAAATTAGAATTTGAAAGCTGAATCTGAACTCTGACTCTGAATGCTTAATCTTAATTCTAAATCTGAATTCTGTATCTTAATTTTGAATCTGGATACCTAGAATTCTTTGGTTGTTGGATGGTCTTTAAAACTGAATTTGCCATTCAACAACCAAAACATTAAATCAGAATCACAGTCGCTAAATTCGAATAAGAATCTGGATTCTGAATCTGAATTAAAATTCTGTATCTGAGTCAAAAGTTATATATGTAGAAAGTATAAATCAAAATTTCCTATTTCGAAGCTTGATTGTATTGTTTTGATTATATCAATTTGCTGTTAAACAATTCATAGTCGGGTAGTACAAATACAAGAAGATTTTGAAAAGGGAATTTGAATTCCGAATTTTTTAATTTGGAAAAAAAGGAATGTAATATAAACAAATTAAATTAAACAATGTTGCCCTAAGTTTTCTGAAAACTACGGATTAGATTAGTAAATATAAATTCAATTGTTTTTTTTATAAGTATTTGAGTTTGTACGCTGCGGGAAAAAAGTATGAAGCATACAAAAAAAATGCGGGTAACGGTTTCTAAAAGGATTAATCCAATAAATCATTAATTTGGAAAATTACGTTTTTTTATGCCCATTAACAAATCAACACCACTGTAACGGAAATCGTTCGGCAAGCGTCGGCAGATCTGAGCTGAACACACACACCACGATAGGAACACACGAGCACAATTCGGATCGTGCTCTCTTGGGGCGGGCCTAAGCATTTCTACTCAGATCTCGTAGCACTCACCCGAGACACGCATATGGTGTGTTCCTCTCTACCGATCTGATGATGCAAAATCGCCAGAGAGATCGATTTGAGTTACCTCTCTGCCGATTCATGTTTACTGGGTAGGAGAGATCCCCAGGCTGAGAGATCCCCAGTCCGTAAGATTCCCTCGAAGACACACACACACACACACACAGACTCAACATAACAAGCGGGGTGCGAAAACGAACAACGAACGGCAGCTCGTGGAGTCGAAGTTTTACACTCGTTGAAGCCAGTCGGGGTTTCCGCAGCCTGTAATCCCTCGGTAATCGATACGGCTTCTAAGTTGTCCGGACGGCCATTTTGTGTGCGGTCGAGTGCTAAACGTGGTTTTTGGTACGGCTTGAAATACCGGTTCCAGAGGGGAGCCAAGTGGATAACTCCAGGGTTGAGGGCAAAGGCCGGAAGTCAGGCCAACGTGGTGGGACGGTTCGGGTCAGGAACGACTGTCTGTGATCCATCAGAAGTGAACCACGTGTCATCCCCTCAGCTCCCGGAACCGTCAATTATTCCGGTCGAGCAGGAGTGTCCCCGGGTGAAAGTGCCTTTAGCTCCCGGGTGCAGTATTCCGGTTGAGCTCAGTGACATTGCTCCCTATTCTCAGCTGCCTTGTAAATCAGCACGCGGCGGAGAAAAAGCAAGAAGAAGTAGTCAGCGGAAAGAAACCGCGTGACCGGGGTTGTTCGGGAGGAGAATAGAAGAGTAGTGCGAAGGAAGTGGCCCAGAAAGAAAGATAGAGGAAGGAAGAAAGAGGAAGGAAGGAAGAAAGACGAAGGAAGAAGGTCGGAAGAGGAAGGCGGAAGGAAGAAAGACGAAGGAAGAATGACGAAGGAAGAAGGTCGGAAGAGAAAAGCAGAAGGAAGAATACGGAGGGAATTAAGCGGAATGAAAAGGTACCGGAAGGGAATCTCTCCAAGTTGGTAGCAGGTGGCCCCAACTTGTGACGTCGGAAGTGTGCACAGACTAAAAATGGCAAAAGATGTGAAAATATATGTTAAGAAAATGAAGATAATAAGTATTGGAAAAGGAAAGAAAGAAAATCTCACAATAAGGGGAAGAATCTAGGGGAAACTAAAAGGGGTTCCGTGTGTTTTACTATGTAGGCGAGAGCGGCTGAGGTAAGTCTTCTAATTTGCATTGTATCCCTGAACTACTCAGCCATTAGGTAACAAAAAGTGCATTCTCGCAAATGGAATACGACACTTGAATAAATCAAGAGAAATACTTAATAATTTTAAATCTTTCTCCAGAACAATAAACAGCTCAAACACTCAGTTGATTCCAGACAAAACCTTAAAATTTGTTGCTTTGGTTAACAGAAAACATGCATGCTTTCAATGGCAAGAAAAAAAAACCAGCTTTTCAACTCAATTTACCGCTAAGCAGTTATCGATATTTTTTTTTCTAAAATATTAAATATATAAAATTTTTAAAATTTTGAAATTCTAGAAAAAGAGCTTAAAAATTGATTCTTCTGCATGTTAAAGATTTATGAAGAAAAATTAAATTCGTGAAAATTCAATAATGTTTTTATAAGAATTGAAAGATTTTAAAATAAACAAAAAGATACAATTGACAAATTGTTAAAAATGACAAAAATGACAAAAATGACAAAAATGACAAAAATGACAAAAATGACAAAAATGACAAAAATGACAAAAATGACAAAAATGACAAAAATGACAAAAATGACAAAAATGACAAAAATGACAAAAATGACAAAAATGACAAAAATGACAAAAATGACAAAAATGACAAATGTGACAAAAATAACAAAAATGACAAAAATGACAAAAATGACAAAAATGACAAAAATGACAAAAATGACAAAAATGACAAAAATGACAAAAATGACAAAAATGACAAAAATGACAAAAATGACAAAAATGACAAAAATGACAAAAATGACAAAAATGACAAAAATGACAAAAATGACAAAAATGACAAAAATGACAAAAATGACAAAAATGACAAAAATGACAAAAATGACAAAAATTAAAAAAATTAAAACAATGACAAAAATGACAAAAATGACAAAAATGACAAAAATGACAAAAATGACAAAAATGACAAAAATGACAAAAATGACAAAAATGACAAAAATGACAAAAATGACAAAAATGACAAAAATGACAAAAATGACAAAAATGACAAAAATGACAAAAATGACAAAAATGACAAAAATGACAAAAATGACAAAAATGACAAAAATGACAAAAATGACAAAAATGACAAAAATGACAAAAATAACAAAAGTGACAAATGTGACAAAAATAACAAAAATGACAAAAACGACAAAAATGACAAAAATGACAAAAATGACAAAAATGACAAAAATGACAAAAATGACAAAAATGACAAAAATGACAAAAATGACAAAAATGACAAAAATGACAAAAATGACAAAAATGACAAAAATGACAAAAATGACAAAAATGACAAAAATGACAAAAATGACAAAAATGACAAAAATGACAAAAATGACAAAAATGACAAAAATGACAAAAATGACAAAAATGACAAAAATGACAAAAATGACAAAAATGACAAAAATGACAAAAATGACAAAAATGACAAAAATGACAAAAATGACAAAAATGACAAAAATGACAAAAATGACAAAAATGACAAAAATGACAAAAATGACAAAAATGACAAAAATGACAAAAATGACAAAAATGACAAAAATGACAAAAATGACAAAAATGACAAAAATGACAAAAATGACAAAAATGGCAAAAATGGCAAAAATGACAAAAATGACAAAAATGACAAAAATGACAAAAATGACAAAAATGACAAAAATGACAAAAATGACAAAAATGACAAAAATGACAAAAATGACAAAAATGACAAAAATGACAAAAATGACAAAAATGACAAAAATGACAAAAATGACAAAAATGACAAAAATGACAAAAATGACAAAAATGACAAAAATGACAAAAATGACAAAAATGACAAAAATGACAAAAATGACAAAAATGACAAAAATGGCAAAAATGGCAAAAATGACAAAAATGACAAAAATGACAAAAATGACAAAAATGACAAAAATGACAAAAATGACAAAAATAACAAAAATGACAAAAATGACAAAAATGACAAAAATGACAAAAATGACAAAAATGACAAAAATGACAAAAATGACAAAAATGACAAAAATGACAAAAATGACAAAAATGACAAAAATGACAAAAATGACAAAAATGACAAAAATGACAAAAATGACAAAAATGACAAAAATGACAAAAATGACAAAAATGACAAAAATGACAAAAATGACAAAAATGACAAAAATGACAAAAATGACAAAAATGACAAAGATGACAAAAATGACAAAAATGACAAAAATGACAAAAATGACAAAAATGACAAAAATGACAAAAATGACAAATTCTAATAAAATATTAAGAACATTTTTCTACGTTTTCCCTGAAAATGGAATTCATTATCTTAATTTTTATACTTTATCGATTGCTGGATCTTAACTGGAACCGGAACTGGAATAATGACGAAATCATATCCTGATTTGACTTACCCTTAACCCATACTCAAAAATTCAGTCTTTTTAAGGTAGCGGAAAATAGGCGGAGCTTTCTCATTCGATAGGATATATGTTCGCAAACCAAAAGGTAGTGGAATTATAAAGACACAATAGGAGGCCTCATTCATTTAATTCATTTCAACTGCATAATCGAATGTTCAAACTTTAGCCTTAACCCTAACCATCCGTTTTTGCATGATTTCAGTATCGTTCGTTTTCTAAGCATTAACCACTTTACCATCTCCTTATAATAGCTATAAAAACAGTCTTGATGAAGGAAATATACTAATTCCAATAGTTAATGCGATAGCAAATAATCTAAACTGCCCATCTGCACGAAAATTACAATGAAAATAGCAATATCTGATTCTCTATTGCGATTCTACCTTAGGGTGTCCGTCATACCCGACTTTCCCCTAGTTGTGGCAGCACGCCAGGCGGCCAAAAGAGCGTTGGATCATCGTGAGCCACGAGGAAAGAAAGAAGTCGCTTCTTTCAAAAACACTGGGTCGTTCATAACATAATGCTACGGATGACGATCGGAGTGTTCCGTTTTCATGCAAAATGACTCGACAAATCGAAAACTTCTTGAGAAAATTTAAGACCATGTGCGTTCTAAGGTCCGTACAGGTTTCCAGGAATCTGCTTGAAACCTTCGTATACGTTTCCATTATAAATACAAAACGCAGCTCCTGCGAACGACTTTCCGCGGTCGTATTTTGCTTCTCGTCTCAGTTTGGGGACTTCTGGATGTTCAACGAACGTTATCTGGTTTGTGTTTTGGTCCTTTGTACGAAAGACGCATTAACGTGCAGCTTTCTACCGACATCTCGGATCGAGGCGTTTGAAGGCAGTAACCACGCGTTTGAGTTGAATTTGAGTTAAATTTGAGCTTTTCGGATCGGATGTGAGCTCCTGATCCACAGTCAGACGTTCTTTAAAATTGAATTCATAATTCCTAAATTTTTTCCGATGTCGCGTTGCGACAATTGCTGATTTTCAAAGCACTGTCGCAAAACTTTTTGCGAACTTACTGCTTTTTCGACGACATTTTGAAGACGTGGAATCAACTTGTCGTATCCTGAACAAGATCCGGGAATGACGCTTCCGGTCATTCCGTTAAGATTTAAGATTTGACGATTTCGCCAAACAACTATATTTAGCAACAATCACGAATAGACTGGCTCGAATAGTTCGAATCGTGTGCTGAAGAACCCAGATGAGTTGTCATTTTTCTCTTTTCCTCTCGGTGTCACATGTAGTCTGTCTCAACTACAACCAAAATTGTTTCGTTAAAAACACTGATATAATTTATTGTCTGATTCTTAAGACGTTTATCTGTATAATTTCATTGACTCATTATTTATATCTCTTATGTATGCCATATTCTCTACACAACTGATTGCATGTAAACAATATACATCAAATTTTATCTACGCCAAACTTAATTTGATCTAATAAGTTTATGAAAAGTAAGAGCAATATCAGTTTTGACGGATTTCATGTTAAGCATCCTTCAGTTGCATTATTGTGCATTTAAACAAAATTTACAGAAACGGTGCTGGAGAACTGACAGCTGAACACAGACTGCCGATAATCTAGTACTTCATTTTCCTTTGTCGGAAGTCGAAAGTCCGGACTTCCGAAGTAAAATTTAGTGCGTGCGCGATAATAGTTTTGATGCGCTACCGGTATGCCAACATACAAACTAGCAACTAAATGTTTATTTTGGTGTTCAAAACTATTAGGGAACTGAAAATAATGTGTTGGATTTTATTTGCAATAGGCTATCATTTTAAGAAAACCTTTGTTGATAGATTAGACAAAAAATTACAATAAATTGTCTTGCTTTCTTAATCAGTTCAAATTGAAGGCAGTAATGGATCGTGTTACAGCTAAGCAGTTCAACAAACTGAGAAATTACGGTTATTGAATCCAAACTTCCGCTAAAGTTCTATTCTCACTCAGGGAAACCATTAAAGCCAAAGGCTTCCTATCAAACCGTAAAACTTGTCACGTCCTCCCGTTAAAACCCACGCAACCCCTGTTTGACATGATTATTATTATTACAGTAACGACCATACCCACAAATGCATCTAACGATAGTTGGCAAAGAAAGGTGTCTCTGCTCTTCCCCGGTAGGATTCCGTATTCGATTTCCCATGGCTGTACGCGCCGAGTAGGAAGAAAGGTGAAGACTTTGGAGTTTCCTTTCGAGAAGAGCAATGTATGATGAGTCAGCTGTTGTTGGAGCTCGGTATTCTTCTTAGAATGCCAACCATTTCTGGAGACTTTGACACTAAGGACGAAAGATGGCCTCCGGGATGTCGGAACAGAATTCTTGCCTCCCTAGCCAACGAGGAAGATTGGTACTAAGCACGTTTCGCTGCCTTTCGCATTCATATAACATGTCACGCAACATTTGTGCTGCAAGTAAGGAAGTTCTTCCATATTGTTGAACGTCTGCTGCGAGAAGTGATCAAATTTCAGCAGAAGAAGCGTGCCTTTGATTATCAAGTAGCTCGAGGGCTAATGAAGATATCTGCAATGCAATGATAACATCTCCAAGTACGATAATTATACTTGCCAAACTAAAATTTCCCAACTTTCATTCCAGTTAACTGTTATTGTAGGCAATGCATTTTATCGGAGGAAAAAACTATAACCTAAATATTCCGAACTTTTCAATCGAATGACATCTCTATTGTCGGAAATTTCACCGAACCGGAAAGCCTCGTCGCCAGAACGTAAATAGTGGTGCCTGGTGAACTGCTAGAGGCAACTTATTCCGGGCATTACTTTTTACGATTATTGCAGCCGAGAGGGATCCCCGGGTTGTCAGCTAGCCTCGCAACCGCACCGCTTCAGTGAAAATTGTCCATCCTCTCACTTCCGTTTCACTTCTTCCGTTCGTCAATCGAATCGAGGATGACTCACAGACACAAAGTCAGTCCCCGATGCTTCCCGGACACGTGGTAGTTATGGGACCAGGATTGTGTGTGTAGATATCTTTTGTTGTTCAATTGTTGATACGCATCAGGGATGTCCTGCGTCAATTCCGATAGGAGTTCCGGCTCGTCTTCCTGGGAGCGAACGAGCAAGCGGACACATTTCATATGACTGCTGTTTTTTTTTCGTTGCTAATTTGAAAACTTCTCCGGCTAACTGGTTGCCTATCTCCAGAGAGGTTATTTTGGGCTTACATCTTCTGGCTAACTGAAGCGGGAGGGCAACAAATAAAAATGCAGATAAAGGCTTATTTTTCTAACCCTCTCGTGGCTATTCCGTTGCTGGTGTGTTTCCATGAAGATAAACATTTCCGCTACGGGTGGATTAAACTGAATGGTACGTGCACTTGGACCGTGGCCACGGCTGGGCCGAAAAATCGCATAAATACCTAAGCAATTCCAATAAATATCCTAAATTAAGCAAAGCTTAGTGATGACTTTTCACAAAAAAAAATCAAATTCCTTTTCTTAAAAGATTTCACCATAAATTTGAAAAATAAGGCAACAAATGAAAACAATTTGGGAGGAATCGTTAAATCTTTGCTACACGATGTTTAAAAAACTGAAGAGCAGTTGCTTACACTAAAACTACGCATTCAGAATTTTCGATCAGAACTTCTTCGAACAAAATTTAGAAAGAATAAGCAACTAAGTAATTAAGACATTTTTTTAATTTTTGTAATATTTGTCATTTTTGTCATTTTTGTCATTTTAGTAATTTTTGTAATTTCCTTAGAGGCGAATTAGTTCAAAATTTGAAGTCTCTAAAAAAAATAAACAAAACAAACAAACCAACAATTTTTGTAATTTTTGTCAATTTTGTCAATTTTGTCATTTTTGTCATTTTTGTCAATTTTGTCAATTTTGTCATTTTTGTCATTTTTGTCATTTTTGTCATGTTTGTCATTTTTGTCATTTTTGTCATTTTTGTCATTTTTGTCATTTTTGTCATTTTTGTCATTTTTGTCATTTTTGTCATTTTTGTCATTTTTGACGTTTTTGTCATTTTTGTCATTTTTGTCATTTTTGTCATTTTTGTCATTTTTGTCATTTTTGTCATTTTTGTCATTTTTGTCATTTTTGTCATTTTTGTCATTTTTGTCATTTTTGTCATTTTTGTCATTTTTGTCATTTTTGTCATTTTTGTCATTTTTGTCATTTTTGTCATTTTTGTCATTTTTGTCATTTTTGTCATTTTTGTCATTTTTGTCATTTTTGTCATTTTTGTCATTTTTGTCATTTTTGTCATTTTTGTCATTTTTGTCATTTTTGTCATTTTTGTCATTTTTGTCATTTTTGTCATTTTTGTCATTTTTGTCATTTTTGTCATTTTTGTCATTTTTGTCATTTTTGTCATTTTTGTCATTTTTGTCATTTTTGTCATTTTTGTCATTTTTGTCATTTTTGTCATTTTTGTCATTTTTGTCATTTTTGTCATTTTTGTCATTTTTGTCATTTTTGTTATTTTTGTCATTTTTGTCATTTTTGTCATTTTTGTCATTTTTGTCATTTTTGTCATTTTTGTCATTTTTGTCATTTTTGTCATTTTTGTCATTTTTGTCATTTTTGTCATTTTTGTCATTTTTGTCATTTTTGTCATTTTTGTCATTTTTGTTAATTTTGTCATTTTTGTCATTTATGTCATTTTTGTCATTTTTGTTATTTTTGTCATTTTTGTCATTTTTGTCATTTTTGTCATTTTTGTCATTTTTGTCATTTTTGTCATTTTTGTCATTTTTGTCATTTTTGTCATTTTTGTCATTTTTGTCATTTTTGTCATTTTTGTCATTTTTGTCATTTTTGTCATTTTTGTCATTTTTGTCATTTTTGTCATTTTTGTCATTTTTGTCATTTTTGTCATTTTTGTCATTTTTGTCATTTTTGTCATTTTTGTCATTCTTGTCATTCTTGTCATTCTTGTCATTTTTGTCATTTTTGTCATTTTTGTCATTTTTGTCATTTTTGTCATTTTTGTCATTTTTGTCATTTTTGTCATTTTTGTCATTTTTGTCATTTTTGTCATTTTTGTCATTTTTGTCATTTTTGTCATTTTTGTCATTTTTGTCATTTTTGTCATTTTTGTCATTTTTGTCATTTTTGTCATTTTTGTCATTTTTGTCATTTTTGTCATTTTTGTCATTTTGTCATTTTTGTCATTTTTGTCATTTTTGTCATTTTTGTCATTTTTGTCATTTTTGTCATTTTTGTCATTTTTGTCATTTTTTGTCATTTTTGTCATTTTTGTCATTTTTGTCATTTTTGTCATTTTTGTCATTTTTGTCATTTTTGTCATTTTTGTCATTTTTGTCATTTTTGTCATTTTTGTCATTTTTGTCATTTTTGTCATATTTGTCATTTTTTTCATTTTTTTCATTTTTTTCATTTGTGTCATTTTTGTCACTTTTGTCATTTTTGTCATTTTTATCATTTTTGTCATTTTTGACATTTTTGTCATTTTTGTCATTTTTGTCATTTTTGTCATTTTTGTCATTTTTGTCATTTTTGTCATTTTTGTCATTTTTGTCATTTTTGTCATTTTTGTCATTTTTGTCATTTTTGTCATTTTTGTCATTTTTGTCATTTTTGTCATTTTTGTCATTTTTGTCATTTTTGTCATTTTTGTCATTTTTGTCATTTTTGTCATTTTTGTCATTTTTGTCATTTTTGTCATTTTTGTTATTTTTGTCATTTTGTCATTTTTGTCATTGTTGTCATTTTTGTCATTTTTGTCATTTTTGTCATTTTTGTCATTTTTGTCATTTTTGTCATTTTTGTCATTTTCGTCATTTTTGTCATTTTTGTCATTTTTGTCATTTTTGTCATTTTTGTCATTTTTGTCATTTTTGTCATTTTTGTCATTTTGTCATTTTTGTCATTTTTGTCATTTTTGTCATTTTGTCATTTTTGTCATTTTTGTCATTTTTGTCATTTTTGTCATTTTTGTCATTTTTGTCATTTTTGTCATTTTTGTCATTTTTGTCATTTTTGTCATTTTTGTCATTTTTGTCATTTTTGTCATTTTGTCATTTTTTGTCATTTTTGTCATTTTTGTCATTTTTGTCATTTTTGTCATTTTGTCATTTTTGTCATTTTTGTCATTTTTGTCATTTTTGTCATTTTTGTCATTTTTGTCATTTTTGTCATTTTTTGTCATTTTTGTCATTTTTGTCATTTTTGTCATTTTTGACATTTTTGTCATTTTGTCATTTTTGTCATTTTTGTCTTTTTTGTCATTTTTGTCATTTTTGTCATTTTTGTCATTTTTGTCATTTTTGTCATTTTTGTCATTTTTGTCATTTTTGTCATTTTTGTCATTTTTGTCATTTTTGTCATTTTTGTCATTTTTGTCATTTTTGTCATTTTTGTCATTTTTGTCATTTTTGTCATTTTTGTCATTTTTGTCATTTTTGTCATTTTTGTCATTTTTGTCATTTTTGTCATTTTTGTCATTTTTGTCATTTTTGTCATTTTTGTCATTTTTGTCATTTTTGTCATTTTTGTCATTTTTGTCATTTGTCATTTTTGTCATTTTTGTCATTTTTGTCATTTTTGTCATTTTTGTCATTTTTGTCATTTTTGTCATTTTTGTCATTTTTGTCATTTTTGTCATTTTTGTCATTTTTGTCATTTTTGTCATTTGTCATTTTTGTCATTTTTGTCATTTTTGTCATTTTTGTCATTTTTGTCATTTTTGTCATTTTTGTCATTTTTGTCATTTTTGTCATTTTTGTCATTTTTGTCATTTTTGTCATTTTTGTCATTTTTGTCATTTTTGTCATTTTTGTCATTTTTGTCATTTTTGTCATTTTGTCATTTTTGTCATTTTTGTCATTTTTGTCATTTTGTCATTTTTGTCATTTTTGTCATTTTTGTCATTTTTGTCATTTTTGTCATTTTTGTCATTTTTGTCATTTTGTCATTTTTGTCATTTTTGTCATTTTTGTCATTTTTGTCATTTTTGTCATTTTTGTCATTTTTGTCATTTTTGTCATTTTTGTCATTTTTGTCATTTTTGTCATTTTGTCATTTTTGTCATTTTTGTCATTTTGTCATTTTTGTCATTTTTGTCATTTTTGTCATTTTTGTCATTTTGTCATTTTTGTCATTTTTGTCATTTTTGTCATTTTTGTCATTTTTGTCATTTTTGTCATTTTTGTCATTTTTGTCATTTTTGTCATTTTTGTCATTTTTGTCATTTTTGTCATTTTTGTCATTTTTGTCATTTTTGTCATTTTTGTCATTTTTGTCATTTTTGTCATTTTTGTCATTTTTGTCATTTTTGTCATTTTTGTCATTTTTGTCATTTTTGTCATTTTTGTCATTTTTGTCATTTTGTCATTTTTGTCATTTTTGTCATTTTTGTCATTTTTGTCATTTTTGTCATTTTTGTCATTTTTGTCATTTTGTCATTTTGTCATTTTTGTCATTTTTGTCATTTTGTCATTTTTGTCATTTTTGTCATTTTTGTCATTTTTGTCATTTTTGTCATTTTTGTCATTTTTGTCATTTTTGTCATTTTGTCATTTTTGTCATTTTTGTCATTTTTGTCATTTTTGTCATTTTTGTCATTTTTGTCATTTTTGTCATTTTTGTCATTTTTGTCATTTTTGTCATTTTGTCATTTTTGTCATTTGTCATTTTTGTCATTTTTGTCATTTTTGTCATTTTTGTCATTTTTGTCATTTTTGTCATTTTTGTCATTTTGTCATTTTTGTCATTTA